>NW_028318228.1:8145000-8397500 GCF_062004578.1 Staurois parvus | reverse complement strand
CTCATGCAAACTTGAAAGATAACTGGATGCCAACCGAAGAGGTGCTGCCCTGCCACTGGTAAAAAAGAACAGACAAGGGCTCTGAGGAAGGGGGTTCAGCCCCCGAAACGAGTCAGCTTATCCGCATTTAGACAGCACCTTTGACTTTTTTGTGGACCCTATACACGGCTTTTAATTTTGTTGGTTTGTGAGTATACATCCATTTGTTCATACATTAAAACACGTGGTGTACCACGATAATGCACGATGAGAGTGCGCCCTTGTCTGTTCTTTTTTATCAAAAAAGCCTATGTTAAAAAGGTACCAGGGGCATCTCATGGGGCCCCCTACTGACCCCAGGCTCTCGGGCAGTGCCCAAGTTTCCAAATGGTCAGTCCGCCCCTGGTCTGTGATAAAAGATGGTGATCAGTGACTTATGGCGAGACTGTGATAGTGCGGAGAACAATCTGGCGCTAGCTGGTTGGTGAACGGACACTGACATCAATAGTGAAATGAATAGAGAGATCAGTGCTAATACTGTACACTGTCACTGTACTAATGACACTGGCTGAGAAGAGATTAACATATAGGGACAATCAAGGGGCTTAATTGTGTGCCCAACAATGTGTGTTATATATGCCGCGTTTATGAAGGCTGGCCATACATTATACCATTCTTTTGAGAATTTTGCTTTAGATTTACCACAAAACATATAATAGGAGGTCAAACCTAAACAACACTTTCAATTGTATCCAGTTAGGAAGGCCCTTGCACTACATAGCTGAAGGAAAATTTAAAGGAAATTGGGCAGAAAATTGTATAGTGCATGGGCAGCCTTAGGGTCCTTTCACATGGGTGTTCTTTTTCTGTTTTTTTCATTAGCTCAGTCACATTTTTTCCAAGAAAAAAAATGGATCAGTTCACATCTGTTTTTCATCAGTTCACATTTGTTTTTTTACATCCTTAACCAATGCAAAAGCGAAAAGTATGTCCATTTACATTCGTATTTTTTTTTTTCTTTCGGAAGAGAAAGAGGGTTTTCTTCCGTTCAAAAAAAAAAAAAATGGATGTTAACGGATGTGGACATTAATGGATGTAAACAAATGGCCATCCGTTTACATCCGGTAGTCCATAGAAATACATGGGTGTCCGTTTTTTCATCCGTAAACAGACAGATGAAAAACGGACACATGGAACGCCCATGTGAAAGGGGCCTAATAGATGTGGCCACATTGCTGCTCTGTGTACAGAGCCCTGTGTTGTTTGTAAACACAGGGTGCCCTGTTGTGATTGGCCAAACTTGTGCTATAGCAAATCACAGCACAAAAATTGGGTAGGGCGTGCCTGTGCCCTATACTCGAAGTGCCGGATCACGTGCATGTACATAATCCAGACCAGCAGCAGCGCTTGCCCTCGATAAATGTGGTGGTTGGAGGATGATGCCATAATGTGCTAGAATGCACCGCATATTAGCATGTTATTACAGTCTTACTTGTGCAATGGAGCTCTCCAACGCTGAGCTGTCACTGCTCCAGGGGCAGACTGACCATTCAAGCACTCGGGCACTACCCAAGGGCCCGGGGTCAGTAGGGAGCCCCATGAAATGCCCTGGTACCTTTTTTATAGGCTTTTTTGAGTGTGGGCAAGGACACAGGGGCCCCATGATCCCCTATTGCCCGGGGGTCCCATGAGTTGTCAGTCCGCCCCTGCACTGCTCCCAGCACTTCCATCTTAGCCTGGTTTTCTTTCAGGCCGATTGAATAGCCAGGCCAAGTGACATCACTTCTGCACATGGGAATCACTATTGTGGCACGTCGCTATCTGCAATCATGACACATTCAGTGTGCCGTGAATGTCGAGTGTACTGCATATGCACCGCAGACGTCATCTACCTGAACCAATGGCAGTATCTACTAGATGGCACAGACTTAGGGCTGGTTCACATTATAGAAACGCAGTCTAGGTGCGTTCCGGATGCGTTTTTGCATGCATGTTTTTGACGCGCTCCAGTGCATTAATTATGCATGCTAGTTTATTTTTCCCCTTTTTCTTCAATTGAAATAAGGACAGGTGCGTTCAAGTGCATTTGCTAAGTTCCGGTGATGCGTTTTACCGCGTACCAGTACAGTTCTGTGCAGAAAAAAAAATGCAGCATGTTCTACTTTTTTCTGCAACCGGAACACACTGGAACTGCAAGCACTGATGTGAACTATGGCATTGACAACCATGTAACCTACTTTCTGTGCGTTTTGGATGCAGAAAAAAAGGCAACTAAAAATGCATGTAGTATGAACTGGCCCTTAGGCTTTTTCCAATATACCTAAGATCAGGGCTTTTTTTCAGCAGGAATGTAAAGGAATGCAGTTCTGGCACCTCCAGTACTGAATTGTAAGGGGTGATGATGTGTGCTGAGTCTATTGATGACAGCTGTTGGAACGATTATCGCTGGAGGAGATTATTTTTACAGGGAGGTCTATTGTTGCTGGTGGGGATCTATTTTTGCTGGGGGTGCGTCTTATATTGCTAGGGAAGAGGGGGTCAGTTGTTAGTGGGAGGGATCTACTGTTGAGTATATTTTTGCTGGCTACTGGAGGGTCTATTGATCTGGCTGCTGGGAGATCTGTTGTTGCGTCAAGGGTCTATTGTTGCTGTGGGAGTATTTTGTTGTGGGCTCTCCATTGTTCCCGGAAGGGGCTATTGTTGCTGGGGGAGTATTTTGTTGTGGGATGTCCATTGTTCCCGGAAGGGGCTATTGTTGCTGGGGGAGTATTTTGTTGTGGGATGTCCATTGTTCCCGGAAGGGGCTATTGTTGCTGGGGGAGTATTTTGTTGTGGGATGTCCATTGTTCCCGGAAGGGGCTATTGTTGCTGGGGGAGTATTTTGTTGTGGGATGTCCATTGTTCCCGGAAGGGGCTATTGTTGCTGGGGGAGTATTTTGTTGTGGGATGTCCATTGTTCCCGGAAGGGGCTATTGTTGCTGGGGGAGTATTTTAGTGGGGGCTATCCATTGTTCCCAGAAAGGGCTATTGTTGCTGGGGGAGTATTTTGTTGTGGGCTGTCCATTGTTCCCGGAAGGGGCTATTGTTGCTGGGGGAGTATTTTGTTGTGGGCTGTCCATTGTTCCCGGAAGGGGCTACTGTTGCTGGGGGGAGTATTTTAGTGGGGGCTGGCCATTGTTCCTGGAAGGGGCTATTGTTGCTGGGGGGAGTATTTTAGTGGGGGCTGTCCATTGTTCCCGGAAGGGGCTATTGTTGCCGGGGGAGTATTTTAGTGGGGGCTGTCCATTGTTCCCAGAAAAGGCTATTGTTGCTGGGGGAGTATTTTGGTGGGGGCTGTCCATTGTTCCCGGGAGGAGCTATTGTTGCTGGGGGAGTATTTTGTTGTGGACTGTTTATGGTTTCTGGAAGGGTCTATTGTTGCTGGCTGACGGAGATCTATTTTTCTGATTTTCTTGTCATTTACAAAATTATATACAAAATTATTTAGAATCATAAAATTATATTTGGCTCTGTATTCTCTAAAAGGGTATTACTGGGAGGTGGGTAGGGGGTGGCACCAAGGAACGGTGCTCGAAGGTGAGTGGGCATGGAGACAAGTGGTGACTCGGAAAAAGGGGAGTTCCTGCGCCTAATGACTGAGAAAAATAGCCATGGCTAAGACTTATTATAAGCTTACCTGTAGGACAAAGTTTAAAAGAAGGGTTAAAATATCACTCTAAAGCAGACCTGCATTAAAAAATGCTATAGTTCTACTTTAACATATCATATTATGACGAACATACCTATAGCTTTCACTAGGGATGTCCAAATCTGTCTGGGTTCAATTTGCCAAAAGTTCAGCAAATCCTGTTTGGAATGCAGTGAAAATCCTATTAAAAAGTCTAGGGTGCAAATCATAGTGTTCACTTCTGGCCATTTATTCAGCTAATAAGGTAAATGTATGGGAAGCTGCCAGGAGGCCAAGTACCGATCAAATTAAAAAAAACAAAAAAACAACACACCATACTTGGGGGATGTCTTAAAGTAGTGGTCAACCCTTACATATACCCAGTAAAGCGATTGTCCTCAGGTGGTATGAAGAGGTTAACCACTTGCCCTCCAGAGGATTCACCCCTTCCTGATTAGGCTATTTTTTGCGATACGGCGCTGCATTATTTTAACTGACAATTGCGCAGTCATGCAATGCTGCACCCGAATGGGAATATGCCCTTTTTTCCCCACAAATGCAGTATTATTTTGGTGGTAATTGATCACATGTGCGTTCTTTATTTTTTGCACCATCAACCAAAAAAAAAAAAAAAAAAAAACACAAATATATTTTACTTTTTGCTACAAAACACATCCAGTAGAAAAAAAAAACAAAACAAAATTTCTTCATAAAATGTAGGCCAAAATGTATTCTGCTAATACATCACTTGCCACGATTGGCTCATATGACGTCCTCCCATTCTCCGCGCATGCCCGGCGATTCTTTGTGTCCCTCGGACACAGCGATCGCCAATCACGGAAAGAGCCGAAGATGTAGCCTTGGTCATGTGATCAGCTGTGTCCAATCACAGCTGATCACATGTAAACGGAGATGCCGGTTAACGGCATTTCTCTCCTCTCGAGCTATCACACTGACAGAGGAGAGGAGAGCCGGTAATCGGCATTCCTCAGAGGGGACATCTACACTGATCATCAGGGTAAATTCACAAGTACTTGTACTCTCAAAAATGTTCCGATACCTGAAACCGATACTGTGCGGTGTGGTTTGCATGGACGCAAATTGGAAAGCAAAGAATAGTGTGCAATGTGAACAGGAATGCAATTCCTGTCCAAATCGCATGCGGTTTCCCCACTGCTCCTATGTCAACCCAGGCTTGTCATAGCCTGAGTTCACACAGGAGTGGTGCAGAAAACCGCCCTGCACTAAACCCATGCTGTCACAGAGGAAAAGCTGGGGATTTGAGATCTCTGCTACTTTCTCTCTTTTTAATGCAGGGATGACAGTATGGGCTAGATGGCTTTTGACTGGTCTGCACAGTCACAGTGCTGACCAATCAGAAGCTGTCTAGCCCGTATTGTCATCCCTGCAAAGAGAGGAAAGAGCTGAGGGGGTTTCAAATCCCCAGACCTATTCAGTATTCTGGCTGCAGACATTTTTACATATTGTAGTCAATTAATAGTGGATTTAGGTACACCAGAGAGTAAAGCATTGCAGTAGTCAAGTCGGGAGAACGCATACTGCATTTTTTGCTCCATAAGGCGCACTTTTTTCCCCCAAAAAAATGGGGGAAAATGTTTGTGCATCCCTTGGAGCGAATATGGAGTGGCCGGCCCGGTATTGTCCCCCTCGCCGCATCCGTGTTAGAATACCGGGCCAGCCGCTCAGCTATACTGTGCAGAAGAACCTGCTCCTCGGTCCAGCGGTGTCCTGCTTTCACCGGCTGTCTTCTCTCCCTAGCACCGGCATCTTCAGTGTGGGCACCCAGCTGTGACAGCTTGCAGCTTCACAGCCGGGTGCCCACTGTGCATGCGCGAGAAGCGCTGCACTTTGTGAATGGCCCTGTAGTCTTATGGGACCTTTCATGTGTCCCACAAGACTACAGGGAAGGAGGGGAGGAGGACAACTCAGCGCAAGTGGGAGCGGGTACCTGTCAAATTCGGGTACTCCCCCTCCCCAAAAGTCCGCAGTCTCTGGTCATCTCCTGCACTCTGTGTCCCCGCAGTCTCTGGTCATCTCCTGCACTCTGTGTCCCCGCAGTCTCTGGTCATCTCCTGCACTCTGTGTCCCCGCAGTCTCTGGTCATCTCCTGCACTCTGTGTCCCCGCAGTCTCTGGTCATCTCCTGCACTCTGTGTCCCCGCAGTCTCTGGTCATCTCCTGCACTCTGTGTCCCCGCAGTCTCTGGTCATCTCCTGCACTCTGTGTCCCCGCAGTCTCTGGTCATCTCCTGCACTCTGTGTCCCCGCAGTCTCTGGTCATCTCCTGCACTCTGTGTCCCCGCAGTCTCTGGTCATCTCCTGCACTCTGTGTCCCCGCAGTCTCTGGTCATCTCCTGCACTCTGTGTCCCCGCAGTCTCTGGTCATCTCCTGCACTCTGTGTCCCCGCAGTCTCTGGTCATCTCCTGCACTCGGTGTCCGCAGTCTCTGGTCATCTCCTGCACTCGGTGTCCGCAGTCTCTGGTCATCTCCTGCACTCGGTGTCCGCAGTCTCTGGTCATCTCCTGCACTCGGTGTCCGCAGTCTCTGGTCATCTCCTGCACTCGGTGTCCGCAGTCTCTGGTCATCTCCTGCACTCGGTGTCCGCAGTCTCTGGTCATCTCCTGCACTCGGTGTCCGCAGTCTCTGGTCATCTCCTGCACTCGGTGTCCGCAGTCTCTGGTCATCTCCTGCACTCGGTGTCCGCAGTCTCTGGTCATCTCCTGCACTCGGTGTCCGCAGTCTCTGGTCATCTCCTGCACTCGGTGTCCGCAGTCTCTGGTCATCTCCTGCACTCGGTGTCCGCAGTCTCTGGTCATCTCCTGTACGGTGTCCGCAGTCTCTGGTCATCTCCTGTACTATGCCCGCAGTCCATTGGTTCAGAATTTTTTTTCTTGCTTTCCTCCTCTAAAATCTAGGCCTTTCTTATGGTCAGGTGCATCCTATGGAGTGAAAAATACTGTATATATGGGTCAGCTTTTCAGCTACAGTGTATGATAGCATAGGACGCAGCAGTGCCGCAACTTTTGCTAAAAGTTGCATTGTCAATTTGGTTTATACAAAATCATAATCCATCAATCGTAAAATGTTTGTATTCTTTAACAGAAATGAAAAATTCCAAGCCATACTGTGGTCTGCAATTATCCTATCAAACTCTCAAGGGCTCAGCATGGCACCATACATCCTTATTCTTTTCAATGTTACTTGTTTTCCAAAGTTAACCTTTCATCTTTTAAATCCTTTTTTATGTCATGTGCAGAGTCAACAGGTAATCGTGGCCAGTCACTCACTCAACGCAGCTTTTACACGGGCTCATTATCCCGCTTGTGTCCTCTTTAGATGCCGTAGACATAATAATAGGAATGTCGGATAATCGCATCACGTCCCACTGGATTTTTTACTAGAACTATGGTTGCTCAGCAACCACTTTTTGAGTGTATAATTGGAACTCATTCCCTTCATGCTGATAGATGTTCACAGACTATCGAACAACTGAAAAATGCAAGGACTGTAAATCAGGAGTTTATGGAATCTGTAGTAATGGGTAGTATAGCATAATTATATTTATTTATACCGTATACAGTACCTATACAAAACACATGCAGGTGTACATCTAAAATTCTCTGCTTCCAGGATTTACATGATTGCAGTATAGAACACTAAAACCTCAGGCCTAGCTAAGTTTAGAAGATATTGTCTTGTTGCATATGGGCACACAAAAGTGAACCTTCACACACTTTTTCTACTTTCTTCCATCTTATGCCTCCCCTCCCCTCCCCATCTCTTGGCCTTTCAGCAATCTTTGGCTCCCATACATAGTGGGAAATATAGCAATGATTTTTATTCCGATTCCCCATGCTATGTAGATGTACAATGGTCATGATGTAATGCATGGAGGTATACCATCATTGGAAGTGTAGTTTAGTACCAAAAAAAAAAAGTTTTAAATAAACTGATTTTTTCAACTTCAGTCTTGGAAACCCTCCTAGTAACAGCTGTTATCTTTTTTAAACAATATATTATGCATCTTTAGGTATAGAAGCTACTACCGTGGGAAGGCAATAGGGTACAAAGCCTTCCCAAACTAAACTACATGCCCCTTGGGTCACCCAACACAAGCCACAGTGCTTAAAAGTCTCAGGTGATACACAGAGAAGAAACAATCCTCCTTCAAATAAGTTGTACCGGTTTATCTTCAGTCCTCTGTAGCCTCCTAAAGCACATATTTTAAACAACATTCTATAGCACTGGCACTATAGAGTGTCATTTGAGACCGGAGTGGAGGAAATGGACACATTCCCTTCTACACAGTCTCATAGGAAAACATGCACATCTGAGGCTGCCGATCACCTGTGTGCTGGGGGAGGGGGTGAATGAGGGTCTCTCTGGATTATGTGGAATGGAAATAGACTGTCAGAACTGACTCATATAGATAGCAGAGGAATGAGAGAGCATAAAGTATTGAAGTGTAATGTAACTGTACTGCCTGCCTTCTATCTGTAAAGTGCTGTGCACACCAATAAGCAGGTTGAAATGTCAGGTTAGTGAGACAGTTGGCTGTCCTAGTTGGGAGGGGAGGACTAATGAAGTTCCCACACGTTTTGCTGAGCTCTGCTTCTCTCCCTGTGATGTAAACAAAAGGGGAGAGGGCTCTGCTCAGGGAGAGCAGTCTGCATGGGAAGAAGACACAGACAGGACAAAGCTTGCAATCTCCAGCTAGTCTACAGGGGACTGCTGGAACTTGCAAGTGGTCCTGAAACCATCAATGACTCAGAGCATCACCTTAAAGCACTTGCATTTTCGTGGACTCATACCTGTGCAGGTATGCTGGGACAGTGGCTATAGTTTGGGTTAGTTAGGGAAAAAGACTTGAGTTGATTTACTAAAACTTGAGAGTGCAAAATCTGGTGCAGCTATGTATAGAAGCCAATCATCTTTCAGGTTTTATTATCAAAGCTTAAGGGAACATGCTGAAGTTAGAAGCCGATTGGCTACCATGCACTGCTGCACTCCCCAGTTTCAATAAATCAGCCCCTTTGTCTGTTAAACCTGTTGCACTGAAGATTTTACAGTAAAGCTTTTGAAACTTTGCCTATCCCTGGTCTAAAGTTATTCAAAAGGGGTGTATGCAAGTAATCTGCACACATGCAGTTTCCAGTCGGGGTTGATAGACATGAAGACAGCAAGCTGCTACCAAGGGTAACAGGTCTAGCAAGCAGCCTGTCCTGAAGCGTGTACCTGGGTAAGGTGGGGCATTCTTTTGCAGCGAGGGAGCTGTTGTTGGCATTATCACTCCTGGTGGTCCTTCTCCCATTGCAATGGGAGCAGATCAGCATGCCGAGGCATTTGGCCTGCTCCCAGGTACAGAAAAGGAAGAGTTAAGTGAGAGCATGCATGGAGTCCACGCTAGGTGCTCAGTGGGGCTCCATTCCATTACTGGGAGTAAGGAAGCGGAGATACGCTGGACTGGTGGAGTGGGCATTGGCTCAGCATGTCCCTCCTAAATGCAACAAGTGACAATAGTGGTGTACATTGACACAGGGCTAAAGAGAGTTAACCAAAGTTAGGTTTATCTGTCCTAGTGTACAATGTGTACGGCCATGTCCGAGTTGGGGGTCCACCGTATGGCGGAGTTATCTGTGAAAGCAACCCCCTGTCTTGTCCCGTGGCATTTATGAGCATGGCATAGTAAAGGTACCCCATGTACAAAGTGAGAGAACCTGTCCAAGGTGCCTAGTGTAGCCCAGAAGGACCCACACCGGGGTAGGCCTCTTATGTTACCCGCACTTCATGCCCTACGAGGAAGGAAACATGGAGGAAGCACCACCCACCTACTCCCCTACAGGCCCTATAAAAATCCTAAATAATAAAATAATAATAATAATAATAATAAAAATAAAGAAACCACACTAAGTGCTATTGGTAGAGGCAATTACATACAGATGAATATGTTTTGCTCAGTTTTAATTTCAGAGGTTTACAGACACCAGGTCCAGCCCCAGGCTGAAACCAATCTTGCCCCTTAACATCCCTGTCACGTACCTAATTGGAGACTGAAATGACGAGGTCAGCCTCTGGTGTCACTAGCCCTAACCCCACTGGAAGTGGAACAGAGGGTGTCTAGGGACCAGTGGGACAAGAGCGCCAGCAGATGTTTGCAGCTCTTGCAGCTGGAGTCCTTAAAAGACTGATGAACCACCGATTCAGGAACAGTAGCAATATGCAGAGCTGGTATGGTAGGTTGCCAGGCGTGCACCAGAGCAAGGCAGGAAGCTGGGATGGGAGACAGGAGCAATGTCATAGGAATAGCCGGGGCCATCAACGGGTGGACAGTGAGGTACCAAATCATAAGCAAGCCAAAGTCAGGAGCAGAGCCGAGGTCAGGAACGAGTATCAAGCAGAGGAGGAAACAAGAGTAAAGTCAGGAACAAGCCGGGTCAGCAACAAGGGAATCACACAGGAATAAGCAAGACACAGACAGCTGAAAATCAGTCAGCACTTAGCATAGGCAGAGGCAACCTTTAAATAGTCTGTCTGGTGCCAATCTTTGCCATGCGTGTGCACATGCGCGATCGCGCATTTCTGTGCGCATGCTCACGACTGGGCACTCTTCTCCGGACATTTCCGTGCATATGCGCATTTCTATTCGCCAACCATCTAACAGGAATTCCCTTAAAATCCCTCTACCTCCCTTCATGTGTCACCTCCCTATTTAAAATTGAGATTTTAAATCAGGGGTCTCCAAACTTGAGAAAAAGGGCCAGTTTACTTTTCTTCAGACTTTAGGGGGCCGGACTGTTGCCAGTGGGAGTAGAAATTGTCCTGGCTTCAGTGAGAGTAAACAATGCATCTTTCATGTCAGTGAGCGGAATAGTGGGCCATCGCTGGCGTCAGTGGGCGGAATAGTGGGCCATCGCTGGCGTCAGTGGGCGGAATAGTGGGCCATCGCTGGCGTCAGTGGGCGGAATAGTGGGCCATCGCTGGCGTCAGTGGGCGGAATAGTGGGCCATCGCTGGCGTCAGTGGGCGGAATAGTGGGCCATCGCTGGCGTCAGTGGGCGGAATAGTGGGCCATCGCTGGCGTCAGTGGGCGGAATAGTGGGCCATCGCTGGCGTCAGTGGGCGGAATAGTGGGCCATCGCTGGCGTCAGTGGGCGGAATAGTGGGCCATCGCTGGCGTCAGTGGGCGGAATAGTGGGCCATCGCTGGCGTCAGTGGGCGGAATAGTGGGCCATCGCTGGCGTCAGTGGGCGGAAGAGTTCCCCGTTGTTGATGCGAGTATCAGGAATTATGCCCCATTGTTGCTGTCAGTGGGAGGAATAGTGCCTTGTATCAGTGGAATAAAAAAGTGCCCCGAGGGCCAAATAGAGGCAAGCAAAGGTCCACATCCGGCTCCCTGGCCGCAGTTTGGAGACCACTATTGTAAATAACACAGGACAAACACCAAAATAGCACCTCACTGGATTTATCTGTGGAAGTCTACCAGCTGGAAATCAGCTTGATTAAATTTGAACTTGACAGTTAGATTTGCTCATCTCATTACAAAAGACATGTCTAGTAATCTTTCTTGTAAATGAGCATTTTATATCATGCTACATACATGTAACTATATTCTGCTTACTACCATTATAACACCGATTTATGGGTTTTGGTCGCTAATAAACGCTGCAAATTCATTCAAAGCCTGTTCTGCTGTTTTTCACTTTATTCTAGGTCAATCTTTTAACAGCATGTCAGAACGGAGTTCTTATGTGCATCTGATCAGGCACCTGTGGATAAGAGACATCTCCCAGCATACAGAGATCCAATATTAGTGTACATTCACCGTGTAAATGTTTGAGAGATGCAGTCCTCTGGTGGATTCTTACTAAAACTGCAGCCTGCTAGGAGACATGAAGCTGAATTCATAGATGCATAAAGGGCTGTACTGAAAGTAATACAAAAGTATCTCTATAGTAACTCCTTTTTTCATTGCAGGTAAATATTTCCAAGCAGAAGCAATGTGCCATCATTGAGTTCTTGATTAAGGTGCAGACTGTCCGACATCCACTGAAGGCTACAGAATGTTTACAGAGATGACATTTAACATAGACTATATTTCCAAAAGTATTGGGATGCCTGCCTTTACACACATGGCATCCCAGTCTTAGTCTGTAGGGTTCAATTATGAGTTGGCTCAGCCTTTGCAGCTATAACTCTGCTGGTAGGCCATCCACAAGGTTTAGGAGTGTCTATGGGAAGGTTTGACCATTCTTCCAAACGCGCATTTGTGAGGTCGGGCACTGATGTCAGATGAGTAGGCCTGGCTCGTAGTCTCCGCTCTAATTCATCCCAAAAGGTGTTCTATCGGGTTGAGTTCAGGGCTCTGTGCAGGCCAGTCAAGTTCCTCCACCCCAAACTCACTCATTCATGTCTTTATGGACACTGGTGTGCAGTCATGTTGGAAAAGGAAGGAGCCATCCCCAAACGGTTCTCAAAGTTGGGAGCATGAAATTGTCCAAAATGTCTTGGTATGCTGACGCCTTAAGAGTTCCCTTTTCTGGAACTAAAGGGCCAAGTCCAAACCCTGAAAAACAACCCCACACCATAATCCCTCCTGCAACAAACTTTACACTTTGCTCAATGCAGTTAGGCAAGTATCGTCCTCCTGGCAACCACCAAACCCAGACGCGTCCATCGGATTGCCAGAAAGAGAAGTGAGATTTGCCACTTCAGAGAACACGTCTTCACTGCTCCAGAGTCCAGTGGTAGCCTACTTTACACCACTGCACCTGACGCTTTGCATTGCAGTTGGTGATGTAAGGCTTGGATGCAGTTGCTCGGCCATGGAAACCCATTCCATGAAGCTCTCTACGCACTGTTGTGCTAATCTGAAGGTCACATGAAGTTTGGAGGGCTTTAGCTATTGACTCTGCAGACAGTTGGCGACTTGTGCACTTCAGCATGCGCTGACCCCACTCTGTCATTTTATGTGGTCTACCACTTGGTGGCTGAGTTGCTGTTGTTCCCAGTTGCTTCCACTTCATTATAATACCACTAACAGATGACCATGGAATATTTAGTAGCAAGGAAATTTCAAGGATGGACTTATTGCACAGATGGCAACCTATCACGGTACCACGTTTGAATTCACTGACCTCCTGAGAGCGACCCATTCTTTCACAAATGTTTGTAGAAGCAGTCTGCATGCCTAGGTGCTTGATTTTCTACACCTGTGGCCATGAAGGTGATTAGAACACCTGAATCCAATGATTTGAAGTCTCAATACTTTTAGAAATATAGTGTATTTAACTTCTCCATCCATTTTTGCACATTGCTTTTGTCAATGGTATCATCTCCGTAAACATTCTGTAGCCTTCTGTGGATGTTTTACAGCCTGCAGCCCTCCTTCGTAAATAATGGGATGCATTATTTAAGTGCAATGAAAAAGAAGAGAGGGGTGGCATGGCCGGCCGTGGTAGGCGATGGCCCCGCATAGTGCAGGAGCTCCGGGAACCGCCCACACACACAGCGACTCACCACAACGAGGGACAGAGCTGACCGCTTCCTCCCTGCCTGGCACCTGTATAAGGAGTGTGGGACCCAATCGGTAAGAATGGGGAAACGCAAGATCAAAGAGGGGCCCCGCAAAGAGTTTTTCACCCCAGTGGACCGCCCCTCCTCCCAAGATGGTGCTGGTCCCAGTACCTCTCCCTCACCACAGCCATAAATGGCAGAGGAGAGGCAGCGTTCACGTCCACAGCCTCCTAGCCCTGCCATATCAGCAGGAACTACACCTGCCAGCAGTCCTTCAAAGCAAAAACAGCGCTGCTCCCTGGAACCACAGCCAACTGGTGAGCATGCCAC
This sequence comes from Staurois parvus, assembly GCF_062004578.1. Classification (NCBI taxonomy): domain Eukaryota; kingdom Metazoa; phylum Chordata; class Amphibia; order Anura; family Ranidae; genus Staurois; species Staurois parvus. The sequence goes on along the minus strand of NW_028318228.1, from coordinate 8,383,992 downwards.
AGATTCCTTTTCTCACATTAACACCACGGAGTTTGTTGAGCTTTTAGAAGATTACCCTGCTGAAAACCTGCCTCTGTCATGAAAGATATGCTTGTTACTCTTAAAGGTTCTTTGCACAAGGACATGATGAGTTTTGTGACACAGGTGAATGCAGAGGTTGAACAGCTGGGTAAGCAGGTCAATCATGTGGAAACTAAGATGGGTGAATTTGCGACATCTTACAACGAATTGGTGGATGCACACAATGATGCGGAAGAGGAATTGAAGGCATTGAGGTAAAAAAATGGCGGATCTTGAGGCTCGCTCACGCAGAAACAATGTTAAGTTTAGGGGGTGAGCGAAACGGTCCCTGCCGCTGACCAAAGGTATATTCGGCAATTAATTACAGCTTTATTGCCGAGTCTGTCTGAAAGGGATGTGATTGTGGATAGAGCGCATAGACTGGCGAAACCATCCTTTCTCCCTGACCATGTTCCCAGGAACATAATCACTAGAATCCACCTTTACCATGCAAAGGAGTCGCTGATGGCGTTTGCGAGAACACACAATCCTTTATCGGCACCGTATAATGGGATATCTTTGTTCGCTGACCTCTCCCAGCATATCATTCTTGCCCGTAAAAAAAAAAAAATCTCTTTCACAAAGTTACTCCGTAATAACAATATAAAATACCAATGGGGATTTCCCACAAAATTGCTGATAACTAAGGATAACCGTTTACTGACTGTCACCTCAGAAGTAGAAGGATTTCAGCTTGGGCAGAAATGGGGGATTGTACCTGCGGAAGGAGATATGTCGACCGCTAAAGCCTCCCCTAGAAAAGTTTCTTCTGATTGGGACAGAGTGGCAGAATGAGGCACTACTCAGCAGTGTTGTGTTTTGATAGGGCTGAGGGAGGGCTCCGCCTCTAGTCCAGCACCGCATTTATTTGGCGGGTGTGTTTGCTAGCGGATCCCGGAAGTTACCCCCAACTTGTTGCAGTGACTTGGTTCAACTGCTCTACCTTAATGTGTGTTGTTTTTATTGTTTATTTCCAATTTTCTTTTCTCTCTATTATTTCTCATCTTCCTAACAGAGTATCGGCAACTGCTTTATCTCAGGAATTCTTATGGGTCACTGAAATGTCTTTGCTGCTGGAGCTGTCTGTGCATCTGCTCCAGGGAGAGTTGGTACTTGTGATTGTGTACAAGTTAACATTGATGTGCTGCTAATATCTTTCAGGCTACTAGATGGTGAACATATAATATCTATTTTGTATGTTTTAACCGCCTCTCGCCCTCCATATAGTACGGCGATTCTCTCATTGTGGGAGGACGTCATATGACGTCCTCCCACTCTAACCGCGCGTGCGCGGCTCTGGGAGCGCGCGGCGATCGGCGGTGTGCTGTGTCCCTCGAACACAGCAGATAATCGATTAATGGAAAGAGCTGAATATGTTGGCCAGGTCATGTGATCAGCTGTGTTCAACCACAGCTGATCACATGTAAACAGGGAAATGCCGGTTATCGGCATTTCTCTCCTCACGAGCTGTCACACTGACCGCTCAAGAGGAGAGCCGGTAATCGGATCCAGTTTGTACCCATAACTTATCCAAGGGAAGAAACCAATGCTGGAGTTGATCCAATAATGCCAAATAGTAATAGGTGGATATTACAGGGAGACCTACCCCCCCCCTTAGATTTGTGTATAATGAGAGCGGAAAAACGGAATTCTAGGTTTTCTCCCATTCCAAATATATTTTTTTCAACGCAATATCTACTTTACGAAAGTAGGCATGGGGAATGATCATCGGAATTGTTTTGAAAAAATATAATAGTTTAGGCAGGATCAGCATCTTAAAGGCCGCTAGTCTACCCAACCAGGAGAGCTCTGTTTTTCCAATGGCCGCCAACTCCCTTAAAAGTGCCTGAAACAGTGTCTCGTAATTATCCCATGGGCATTGACAGGCATCGCTGATGGGCACTGAAAGGCAGCACTCATATATGGCACTGACTGGCAGCACTCATATATGGCACTGACTGGCAGCACTCATATATGGCACTGACTGGCACTGTTAAGCGGCACTGATGCACACTGATAGGCGGCACTAATTGGCGGCACTGATTGGCGACACTGAAAGGCAGCTCAGATGGGCACTGATACATGGCATTGATGTGCACTGGTAGGCACTGAAATGTGGCATTGATGTGGCATGCATGAGCACTGACAGGTGGCACTGCTGGGGCTACACTGATCATCAGGACACACTGATCATCAGTGCCCTGATCATCAGTGTACATGTCCCCTCTGAGGGATGCCGATTACCGGCTCTCCTCTCCTCTCAAGCTGTCAGCGTGACAGCTCGAGAGGAGAGAAATGCCGATAACCGGCATTTCCCTATTTACATGCGATCAGCTGGGATTGGACACAGCTGATCACATGACCGAGCCGACATCTTTGGCTCTTTCCGCACACGCGGTTAGAGTGGGAGGACATCATATGATGAACAAGAGAACCGCCTTGCACCCCTCATTATCTCATATGGCAGGCGGCTAAAGGGGGAGCTCAGCCATTGGCTTTAGTTTGCCTTACCTGCCAGCTGCCTGTGGTCAGTGAGAGGAAGTAAGAAATGCATATCCCCCCCCCCCGCCCCCAATTGCACACTGCCATTTAGTGGAAGTTCAGCTCAATTTTCAATGGTGTGTGGTGGAGCATAAGAGTAGCAGGTGTGGAAGTGGGGGGCAGCAAAATTGCAATCCTTGCACCGGCCCCGAGTATGGGAGGGGACCGAGGACAGAAGATTTCAACTATGACAGCAACCATCAGCAGAAGAGACATTAGGCCATTAGTTTTTACACAATCTATCCATCCCAAACTGATATTTTAGTTTAATTGAATGCTCATGATTTATATCATTTATTAGCTACTTATGTATCCTAATAAGTCATGTAGCAAGCTGTGGCATTTTTCAGCTTTTTCCAACTTGGTGGGTACTGCAGAGGTATATGTAAATATCCCCTCTGTGTTACATTTAGCATTTTCTTTTGCATTATAGAAAGTGCAGCGGGAAGAATGAAGCCCAATACACAAGTAGCAAAAGTTGGTCTGTTCAGCAGGAACCGCTCTAATGACTGGCTTCTGTTGAACAGTCATACTGGAAAATCAGCATTCGATCAGTGCTTGCAGCCAATGGCTGCGAGAGCTGATTAGTGTATTCTGGAATACAAAGACACAGAGGGAGGGATCTCTGCATCCCACATCGTTATGTTGATGGGGAAATCTGTCAGATGTGTTTGTTTTTTCAACCCACTGGTTGAGCAAAAAAAAATAATAAGTGTATATACCCAGCATTAGCCTCGGTAATCAGAAGTAGAGTCAGAAGGATCTCATCTTTAATGGAATCCAGTAGAGATGCATACTGAGATCCACCCTCTTGCTACAAATATTACTCTAATTAGTATGTATTAAAGCTCACGTAGACGTGTGTTGTTTTCCTGCATTTAATGTACGCTTGAAACACACTTCGAATGCAGGTCAGCGAATCTCATTTACTTCAATAGAATGGCTGCAACCCCAACCTTAGGTTCTTCTTACTGTATTTATTGAATTAACAGTGACCGCTGACCTGGGCACTGTGGGATCATGTAAGGTGGCCGGGTGCTGCCAGGAGATTGAGGCAGAGGGGATTTGTGTTGGGAGGGGGATTTGGGGGCAGCAGAATTGTTCTAGGAAGACAAATTTGGGGGAGGGTGCTAGAAGTGGTAATTTAGGGGGATTTGTGCTAGAAGAGGTGAGATGGTAGAGGGAGGAGGGGAATTGTATTAGTAGGGGAATTTTTTGTTTGTGGGGGATTTACGCTAGGAGGGAGGGATTAGGGAGGAATTTATGCTAGGAGGGGGGATTTGTACTAGAAGAGGTGATATGGTAAAGGAAGGAGGGTAAATTTTTGTTTGTGGGGAATTTGCACTAGTAGGGATGATTGGGGGCTATTTGTGCTAGGAGGGAAAATTTAGGGGGGAGGGATTTGTGCTAGGAGGAGGGATTATGGAGGAATTTGTGCTGGGGGGGGGGGGATTTGTGCTAGGAAGGGGGATTTGTACTAGAAGAGGTGATATGGTAGAAGGAGGGGGGGGGAAATTTTTGTTTGTGGGGGATTTGTGCTACCAGGGATGACTGGGGGCTATTTGTGCTAGGAGAGAAAATTTAGGGGGGTGGGGTATTTGTGCTAGAAGGAGGTATTAGGGAGGAAGTTGTGCTGGGGGGGGGTATTTGGAGTGTAGGGGAAGAAAATGTGTACTTGGAGGGGAAATTTGAGGGGTACAGAATTTGTGCTAGGAGGGGCGATTTTTTTTCGGCGGGGGGGAGGGTCAGTTGTGCTAGGATGACTTGGGGAATGGGGGAGTAAAGATCTGTGCTGGGGAGGAGGGATTTCAGCAGGGGGGTGAATTTGTACTAGGAGGAGGGGGACTTTATGCTTAGGGTTGTTTTTTTTTTTTTGGGGGGAGGGGGTTGCTGATACATAATGCTCATACATTTGGGGGGGGGGGCACAATTTGGCATGTTCGCCCTGGACTGACCTTGTCCCGGCACTAGATTTATGCAGTTAGTTTGCTGATAAATGCAGAAAGAGGCTGGGATTGGAGTGTATTTGTTACATCTTTTCAGAATGGAAATGGAGACCAGCACACCGAGGATCACCAATATGGGTCCAAAAGTTTTAATAAATGATCACATAGTTAAAGCAAGACAACATTTCGGAGTCTCGCAGGACCCCTTCATGCCTGATGAAGGGGTCCTGCAAGACTCCGAAACTTTGACTTGCTGTAACTATATGATCATTAAAACTTTTGGACCCATATTGGTGATCCTCGGTGTGCTGGTGACATTCTCCCTTACGGACTCTGTTCGGTTCCAGCCGGCAGTAGCTGCAGCTCCCACTTATACACACAGCCATTTTTAATGCAGGAATGTGTGCGTTGGATTGTACACTTGCAGGCTACAGAAGCAGGCACTAGACATTTGCATTTAGTTTAATAATGAATTGATTTTCGGCTGAAAATTTGATTTTCGGAGATTCAGATGTATATGAATTTCCAACTGTACATTGTAATGAATGTCAACATAATCCAAAAAAAAAAAAAAAAGTTAAATCAAAACTACAGAATGCTTTTTTTCTCATTTGGATGGCCTCACAGGACGCGTTAGTAGTTTGGTCTATGGGGAAATGAATTAAATTTTAGAATTAGTTTGGATTTGAGTAAATTTGTGATTTAAATTGAATTTGTAATTGTCAGTGTCAGTCAGTTCCACAGTCTAATGCAATTCTTAGGTTAGAAAAATTAGGGGCCACCGAAGATTGCATTATTTATTCTGTGGCGTCTGAAATTATCGAATCTTTCCAAAACGTTTTGATATAGGAATATTGAATCCACCTAAAATATATGGCGATCTTCCGAAGAAACTGCAAAATCTTTCAAATCCACCTGAAAAATGCCGTGAATGGCAGGAGCAGCGAGTCTTGAGCAATGCTATGGAACGGTATATGAATTTACTTCAATAGAATAATGCAGATGAAAGTTGAACGGCTGCATTTGACCTGCTTTTGTAATGCATTGAATTTCTTTGAATGCAGTATGTCCTATTAAGCTGCATTTGCATTGCAGGAAAGGCAGGTCAAAAGCAGCCTTTTCATGTCAAACCATGTGTATGCACTGTGTGCAATGGAAAAGGGTGCCCTTGACAAGAACACCTGTCAAATGAGGTGATTTCATTTGCATACAGTATTGCATGACCACGCAATTACCAGTTAAAGTAGTATGGCACAGAACAACAAAAAAATGCCCTGGTCATGAAAGGGGGTAAAACCTTCTAGAGGTCAAGTGTTTAAATAATATGCTTGGTTTTGAATTGCACAGGTTTGAGATGGGGTAAAAAGACAAGATGTGAGTTTACTAGCACATCCCCCCTAAAGTATCAATTTTGTGTTGATAGAACATTTCATAATATTGATTAATTATCATTGTTGCACTGTTCGTATAGGTTGAATGAATACAACAGCACAAATTAAATTTAAATAGGTAAAAGCAACCCCTTCTACCATCCCTCCCTCACACTACTCCCATCTCTTCACTATTTAAATAAAAAAAAATAAAAAAAAGTTTGTTTCACTCATCCAAGTCCACCATCACTTGTCCCTTATTAGTAACTCCAGAATTACTAATTTCATCTCAAGTCAGCCATAGATGATGGTTGAGCAGGGATCGGCTGGGATTCAAACTATCTATGGACAGGCTGATTGCACCCAATTTGATTGTTGTACAACGTGAGTACAATCAGCCTGTCAGATTTTTCATGCAATTATTACCAGTGGCTGTAGCCACTAGCAATAATTACTGCAGGAGGACGCTACTGCAGGAGAGAAAAATCACTGAATTTCCCCATCAACACTGACAGCGATCCAACGATTCTCTTTCAATCCATGGCTGCAGGAAAGAAAATTGCATTGTCTATGGCCAGCTTAAGTCCACCAACACGTCTACCATCACTCATCCAAAGTTACACATCTCATCTACGTCTGCCATCACATGGTGTCCCTTACCAGTAACTTCTCCAGACGTAGGCATCGGTGACCCAGCGCTGTAGTCTATGCCTTCGCATATGGTGCCCCCATTGTCACGTCGTTATTTTGTGCAGTCTTAGAGGACCCTGCCACTGGACAGCCAGTAGGAATATCCACATAGGTAAGAATGAGCTCAAGGTTGTTGAGCTGTTCAGACATTGCCTGTTCAGGTGTACTAACCTCGTTTTGTTTCCTGGACTCTGTCTTTGCTCCTAATTTGACTCCACATTTCCCAGCTGTTACTGATCTTGGCTTGTTTCCTGGACTGTTTTTGCTTCCTGCTGTAGTAATACATTGTTCATGTGCCTGGTTTCTTCCTGGCAATATTTTTTTAACAGGTATAGGTTTATTGTATAATGCCCATATAGATACAAGTATGACTGTCAACATGGTACAGAAACAAAGCAGCTTAAACATGTTTTCAATAAAAGTCAGTAAAAGAGGGTATCGATACAACATACAGACATGCCATGTACTACAACGAACTACGGAAGGGTGTTAATACAATTTATCAGTCCAGAGTCACCCCTGCAGTCACCACCGCATCAACAGCTTCCATCAAGCACCCACACAGTATACCATAAGCATACCTCTCATTATGGCAGATCTAATAAAGTGGGGAAGGGCTCCCAGGAAGACAGGAGAGAGAGAAAATAAAAAAAGGGGGGGGGGATATGGGAAGAAAAAAGATAAAAGGGGGGGGGGACCGTATGGAGAGAAGTAGTGCCGGGTGAAAGTTAATACAAGACTGCTAGATTAAACTTCCATAATTAAGCCATCTCATTGTCAATTATTCCATATGCATCAATCCTGGGCGACCATATTTTATCAAATTTTTGGGGGCAATTTCTACTCTCATAGGTGATTTTATACAACGGCAGGACTGTGTTAACTGCAGACTTCCAAGCCTCTACCATAGGAGGGGCAGTTTGTTTCCATTTCAAAAGAATTTCCCTTCTGCCTGGCAATATTTAGTTCCCAGTTCTACTCATCTGGCTGCAACACACATCTGACTCGGCCTGTAACTCGTGCCACTCTGTGCCCTCCCTGTCACCACCTTCAGAAGTATTGGGCAAGAGGTGCAACAGGAGCCCCCTCACCTACTCAGTCTCAGCCAGGTATATGATGATCAAGAAAAACACCTCCTGCACTCAAGAGCAATGCGTTGCCACCATGGGACTGTTAAATGGCCTTTGAGTAGGTCAAAGATGGCACCAGCTGTGCTGCCCTCCAACAGGTCAGGGGAAACTAGAGATGCAACTATAAAAACAGAAAAACAGAAAGCGCACCAGCCTAGCACATTACCTCAATATTAACTTTATATGAATAAAAAGAAGATGTGTGCTCACAAAGGACATGAAATAAATGGCATGTCAATCAGACAATACATGGAAGCGACCTCATCCCCCGGACAAGTCCTTTCTGGGAATAGATGATCCAAAAGCTGATGCTCTTCCTCAGAGTTAATCCAGTAGATTGGCTCTGAGGAACAGCAGATCTCCCCTCGAAACAAGTCAGCCTTTTGGATCATCTACTCCCAAAAAGGACTTGTCCGGGGGATGAGGTCGCTTCCATGTATTGTCTGATTGACATGCCATTTATTTCATGTCCTTTGTGAGTACACATCTACTTTTTTTTCAAATAAAGTTAATGTTGAGGTAATGAGCTAGGCTGGTACACCTTCTGTTTTTTCTTTTTTTATAGGTATGTGATAATCCCTTAATATTTAGGTCTTACATAGAGGGAGGAGGAGAAGGGGTTAATATACAGGTCAGATCAGAGACAGGATAGATCTGACATATACAGGAGAGGGGTGAATGGCCAGTGGTAGTGGATGACACTGGTACTAGTTTACACTGGGTGCTGCTGGAAGATATTTTTTTACTCTCACAGTGATTGGTGTGTGAGAGGAAAGTGAGAGCCAGCTGCTAACATGCTGTGATCATGTGGTATACAGCCCACTCTCATTGGTTCTGTACTTTTTTTGTGATATGAACTGCCCAAGGGATAGTGCGATCAAACTAGTGTGCGCATGCACACACCAGAGGGCATGCACAAGCACTCCATTATAACAGGTGGACGACAAAGGCTTAAAATGACTTTTGAGAAGTCAGTAGTGCTTACAGGGCCACCACCCTGAATTTACTAGAAATCATAAGAATTTTGATCTGGGGCAGAGCCACTTCCATTGGCTCTATATCTTTTTTTTTTGCCCATCGTACAATGTACAATCACAGTACTGTGCTTATGCACACACTAGAGGGCATGCACATAAATATGGAAAAAATTATGTTTTAAAATACTCTCCTGCACTGAGCAGGCTGCTATTCGTTCAATTACAACAGGTGGATGGTAAATGGTAAATTTACTTTTGACAAATCAGTGGTACTTGCAAGGATACCACCAGGGATTCACCAGAAATCATCAAAAATTTGATCCAGTACAGAGCCATTCACCTTGGCTCTGTACCTGTTTTGTGATTTCCACTGTCTAATGGATAGTGCGTGATCTTGGTACTGTGCTCATGAGCACACTAGAGGGTGCATACAATATACAAGCACATGGAGAAAATTATGTTTTAAGACATCCCCTCACCCGGGGGAGGCTGTTGCCTGCCCATTGCATTGCAACAGGCAGATGGAAAGTCATTAAATTGGCTTTTGAAAAGCCAGTGGAGCTTTCAACGCCATCAGGCATTCACCAGAAATGTTTTTAAATTCAGTCCAATACAGAGCCACTAAAACTGTCTTTGTACGTTCTTTTTGTGATCTGTACTGCCCAATGGGCAGTGTGTTCACACTACTGTGCTCATGCACACACTAGAGGGCCCACATGAGCATGTAGAAAAAATATTGTAAAAAAGGTAATCTTTGGGAGTTTGCTGCCCATCCGTTCCATTACAACAGGTGGATGGCAAGGGGTTAAATTGGGTTTTGACAAGGAGGAGTTCACCAGAAATTACTGGAAATTCGATTCTGTACAAAGCCATTATAATTGGCTTTGTACATTATTTTTGTTATCTGCACTGAACAATGGGCAGTGCAATCTCAGTACTGTACTCATGCACATACTAGAGGGCCTGCATGAGTGAATAGAAAAAATTATGCTTAAAAAGGTACTCCCACCATGGGGAGGCTGCTGTTTGTCTGTTCCATTACAACAGGTGGTTGTGCAAGTGGTTAAACTGTCTTTTGAAAAATCAATGGTAGAATTCACCAGAAATAAGCTGCAATTTGATCTAGTACAGAGCCACTTGCATTGGCTCTGTACCTTCTTTTTTGTGATCTGCACTGCCCAATGGATAGTGCAGCCACAGTACTGTGCCCATGGCCAAACTACAGGGCACAAGCACACAGAAAAAATATATTTTAAAATGTTCTCCTGTTCTGAGAAGGTTGCTGTCTGTTAGTTCCATTACAACAGGTGGATGGCAAATAGTCGAATTGACTTTTGACAAGTCTATGGTGCTTGAAGGGCCACCACCAGTATTCAGCCAAAATGTGATCTGTCTATTGCAGTGTTTCTCAACTCCAGTCCTCATGGACCCCCAACAGGTCATGTTTTCAGGATTTCCATTATTTTGCACAGGTGATTTGATCAGTTTCACTACCTTAGTAATTACCACAGCTGTTTCATCTGAGGGAAATCCTGAAAACATGACCTGTTGGGGGTCCATGAGGACTGGAGTTGAGAAACACTGGTCTATTGGGATGGCCCCTCTTATAGCACAATTACTCTGCTCTGCAGCTCTGTGCTAATCCCATGCTGAAAGACACCTGCTCTGATATCCTAAAATACCTCCTCATTGCCGCATCTTGTTGTATTATTAAACCTCCCTGCAATGTCTGTGATATTCAGAAAATTATAGACTTTTTTTTTGCTTAGTGCACTAAATATAAGATCCATCAGGGTGGTGTTGATCTATGCCAGAGCTTTATTATCATTCAGATGGATGTATTAAATATGAAATGAATGGCATAATCAGCAGGAACTTTCTGTCATCAAATCTATTACAATAAAATTGCAGAATCCATTGAGGAATAACGGAAAGCAGAAAAGAGTGATGATGGAGTCAATTAAAGCTCGCCTTTTAGGATTATTTTGATTTCCTTTTTTTTTTTTTTTTTTTTTTAGTGTAATTCTGGGAATTTAGAGGAAAATGTATTAGCATATGGATAATGAAAGTATAACTTTGAAAAGGATGCAGCAACATGCACGCTACTGCATATTAATTCTAACGGTTTTGCTGCGGGTTTGAATGTATAATTATAATGCGGATTTTATCAGCTAAATTAGTGAAAGGCATGCAGAGAAATACAGCTATAAATGCCTCTTTTATAAAACAATACACAGGAAATTAGTATTAAAAAATCATCAACTTTGGGATATAAAAGCTTGAATACAGATAATATAATTCTCTTTACAAAGCTGCTTAATAAAATATCTGCATGCTTGCACAAAATAAAAGGTATCCTCGTGATGTCTTATCACACATGTAACAGAACATAGTTAAAATCAGGTTGCACTGGCTTTTTGAGATGCATGCCCACTCATGTGCAGCAAGGTAATATGATTGTCTCTACAAAGAAGCCCAAAATAATTTTTGCATGTTGGCACACAATAAAATATTTCATTTTGGACAGCCTATGGGAAGGGTTACAACTGTTGTTATATTTTTGTTTTTTAACACCTGTGTCAATAGGCAGTATTTCCTTTATTTCCAGTCCTGTAGCTGCAACAGAAAGTTGGAGGAAATCCCTTAAAGTTAAAGTGGAAGGCAGGTCAAAACTAAGCTTAAACCTACTCCCACCTCCATTCTAGGCCTATTCTGTCTACCCTGTAAAAGGACAGATGCCTATACTTACCTATTCTAAAGTCGATCGGGTCCCAGCACCAGCTTCAGTGTAGAGGACGCACAGTCGACAACGGAAGTACTGTAGAATGTCTATGGGTGACATTATCGCACAGGCTTTGCAGCCATTGTTGGTGATCTCTCCTCTACACTGTGCACTGAAGTCAGCGCACAAGTGACCGAACCGGAGCGACCCATAGGTTTACTATGGGGCATCCTCCTCTGTACTGAAGCTGGCTCTGGGACCCGATCACTTAATGGACCAAAGCGACTTCAAAATAGGTAAGTATCGTGTTTCCCCGAAAATAAGACACTGTCTTATATTTTTTTTGGCTCAAAAAAACACACTAGGTCTTATTTTTGGGGTAGGTCTTATTTTTTAAATGTCCAGGTGTGGACAGGGGGGTGCAGAGGTGAGCTGCAGGCAGTTGTGGATGAGGGTTACTATGGAGAGGGCCGGCTGCTGACAGTTGTGAGCTGCAGTCAGGTGTTGCAGGGGTGACTTGACAGGTGAGTTTCACACAGGGTGCAGATATGAGCCACTGACAGGGTGAAGGGGTGAGTTGCAGGCAGGGAATGCAGAGGTGAGCTGTGGCCACGGGGTGCAGAGCTGAGCTGTGGCTGAGGGGTGCAAAGATGGGTTGCAAATCAGCTGACCTCTGCACCCCCCAGCCGCAGCTCAACTATGCTCCCTATCTGCAACTCACCTGACTCAAGTTACCTCTGCAACACCTGACTGCAGCTCACCTTTGCACATCCCCCCTCCCCCTCCACTGCCCTCATATGGTTAGCTAGCTTTGCAAAGCACAGCTGTCAGCAGCCAACCCCTCTCTATAGTAACTCCCGTTTCGGGTCCTATCTTCCCACACAGTGCACCAAGCGCACTTACTCACCGCTCCGCCTCTTCCTCACTGACCAGTGATCACCCCTGGAGCATCGGCTTCCATGCATTAGGCTGCAGGAGGAGATACCCCACCCCTAAACACACTGCATACTGCACCCGCAGATATCTGCTCCTTCCCTCTCCCACAGTGAGTACAGAGGTAGGGGGTTCTGTGGGAGTGGATGGTGAGTACAGAGGTAGGGGGTTCTGTGGGAGTGGATGGTGAGTACAGAGGTAGGGAGGTTCTGTGGGAGCGGATGGTGAGTACAGAGGTAGGGAGGTTCTGTGGGAGCGGATGGTGAGTACAGAGGTAGGGAGGTTCTGTGGGAGTGGATGGTGCTGTTGCTTCAGCCGCGCTTCTGTTTTTATAAGAGACAGTAGATATGGGTGTGCTCAAGGCCAGTGCTGGAGGTGGTGGAATGGCGTTCCGCCATGTTCCAGCTGAAAAAATGCCCAGATCACCACTAGGTCTTATTTTCGGGGTAGGTCTTATTTTAGGGGAAACAGGGTATAGGTATCTTTCCTTTTACATGGTAAATAGCTATGACTTGCCTACCACTTTAATGGAAACTCCCTGTTAGATAACTGTCCCTGGAACAGTTGCTGTCACTGGAAGGACAACTCTAAAATTTGGGAATTTTCCCTCACCTTCTTTGTCAGAGACAATGGCCTCCCAGTACAAATGAAGAGGTGGATCTCTCCGAAGTGGACGCAGACTGTGAAAAAACCCAACAGAGGGTCTAACCTTTCCATGGCCTCTATAACTAAAACAAGGTTTTGCCTAGAGATTCACTTTGATTGAAGAGACTCTTTGTTTAACCAATTGAGTATTAGCATATTAGTATACACAGCCTCCTCACTGGGGGAACAACGTTGCACATGGGAGTGCAGATCCATAATATGTTATCACATTTAGTTTGGCATGTAAATCGCAATAAAATAAATCCGGGGGAAGGGAAGGGGGAGCCCAGGCTAGAGAAAGGGGCCGTGTCCCCGAAACTCGTTATCTGCCAATTTCACAGTTCTTCCCCATCCATGTGTATCCTCATCCTGCAGAAGCTGCTCCTGTGACAGCTCAGTGGGTCCAGTACTCCACTATTGGTCCCAGGAGGTTGACAGTTCTCCTGCTTTCTGTCATTCTGGTTCCATCACTCTGGCTGTGATGTATTATTATTATCATTATTATTATTATTCTTCAGGATTTATAGTGCACCTTTACTTCGCAGACATGAGAGCAGACAGTACAGTTATAATACAATTCAATACAGGAGGAATAAGAGGGTCCCGCTCTTCAGACCTTACAATCTAAGAGGGAGGGTCAAGTGATACAAAAAAGTAATAACTGTGGGGGAAAAGCTGATAAAATAAGAGCAGAGAAAAAAAAAGTACAGGTGTTAGGAGGAGGAGGGATAGGCTTCTCTGAAAAGAAGGGTTTTCAGGGATCATCTAAAAGTAGACAAAGCAGGAGATAGTCAGATTGAAGTAGGGAGTTCCATAGGATGGGAGAGACTCGGGAGAAGTCATGAAGCTGAGCATGAGGAAGAGACACAGGAGCTAGAGAGCAAAAGGTCTTGGGAGGAGCAAAGAGAACGGTTAGGTTGGTATTTTGAGACTAGGTTAATGATGTAGCTGAGGGCCGAATTGTGGATGGCTTTGTACATTGTTAGTATTTCAAATTTAATTTGTTGGGTGAGCGAAAGCCAGTGGAGGGATTGGCAGAGTGAGGTAGCAGCATTCATGATGGACTGAAGGGGGGATAGCCTATGTAAAGGTAATCCAATGAGGAGGGAGTTGCAGTAGCTGAGGCGAGAGATAACTAGGGAGTGAATTAGAAGTTTTGTGGTTTTATTGGTCACAAAGGGATTTATTTTGGAGATGTTGCATAGTTTGAGGCAACAAGCTTTGGACAGTGATTGGATTTGGGACTCTATGCATGTCTTTGGACACTTGCCATGTAAGTGGCTTACTAGCCAATAAATATACCTGATTTTATCCTTTTCCTTTTGCCAATCTGTTCGATGTTCACTGTTTGCTACTCACTGAACTGCCAGGTGAAAATAAAGGGAAAAAAAGCCTAAAAACTAAAGCAGCCACCACATCTAGTTTTTATACCAGCCTGCAGTACAGCTTTAACATTTGCAACAGCTGATTATCAAATGGCGTTTATCTTTTGGTCCTTTCATGTCAGGATAAGAAGCAGCTTTGTGCCTTCTGCAATTACAGCTTGCTGTTCAATGGCAGGAAAAGGATGTCCTTGGCTGATTGTGTTTTGTTGTCCTCTACATGCATGGCTGAGATAGAAAATTGTAATACTGTTAACATTCACGTGTTTTCCAAAAACATCAGAAAATTAGTAGTTAAGATTACACACAAATGGACAGTTAGTGCTGTGTTTCCTGTCAAGTGTAAATGTGGTGAATTTCTGCTGCTGTTCATACGAATCCTCTTCAGAAAACCCTATGCATGGGGTGACTGACTCCACTTATGGCTTCAAGGGAACCAGGTGTCAGTACAGAGAACATGCTAAGCAGAGTACTGCTACAGAGCCTGTTGTCAGTTGTCTCTATGTTCTGCCTACATGGGAACATTTCAAGTTCTGTGAGCATGGGATATTCATGTGGGGTTGGATCACGTGGAAAGTGTTATAACCCTTGACAGGTTATTTTTTTTGCCCTCTGTTTCCTATTGGGGAAATTTCCCTTTACTTCCCGACCCATAGCCACCACAATAAGTGAAAAGTAATCCCTTCAAAGTGAGGGGAATTTTTGGTAGTCACCAGGACTAGTGTGCCCACTGGAGGATTTCCTGTCTGTTTTCCTGCTCTTGTTGTGGTGACAACTCAAAATTTGGGAGTTCACGTTCATACAAATCACATCTCCGTGCTAACAACTATCAACACTTTTCAAAGACAGTCTCCTTCCCTGCTCATAGACATTCCTTTTCCATGCTCATGGACAGTCTTCTTCCCTGATCATAGACATTCCTTTTCCATGCTCATGGACAGTCTTCTTCCCTGATCATAGACATTCCTTTTCCATGCTCATGGACAGTCTTCTTCCCTGATCATAGACATTCCGCTTTCATTCTCATGGACAGTCTCCTTCCCTGATCATAGACATTCCGCTTTCATTCTCATGGACAGTCTTCTTCCCTGATCATAGACATTCCGCTTTCATTCTCATGGACAGTCTCCTTCCCTGATCATAGACATTCCGCTTTCATTCTCATGGACAGTCTTCTTCCCTGATCATAGACATTCCGCTTTCATTCTCATGGACAGTCTTCTTCCCTGATCATAGACATTCCGCTTTCATTCTCATGGACAGTCTTATTCCCTGATCATAGACATTCCGCTTTCATTCTCATGGACAGTCCTCTTCCCTGCTCATGGACAGTCCCCTTCCCTGCTCATAGATATTTCTCTTCCATGCTCATGGAAATTCCTCTTGCCTGCTTACGGACAGTTCTCTTGCCTGCTCATGGACAGTCCTCTTCCCTGCTTATGGACAGTCTTCTTCCCTGTTCTCAGATAGTCCAGTTCCCTATTCTTTACACAGAGTACCCGTCCAAGCTGATAGACAGTCCCCTTCCCTCCTCACAGACTGTCCCCTTTTTTTCTCATAGATAGTCCTCTTCCATGCTCATATACAGTCCTCTTCCGTGCTCTTAGACAGTCCTCCTTCCTGTTCAAAGACATTCCCCTTCCCTGCTCAAAGACAGTCCCTTTCCCTACCAGGGGCGGACTGACAACTAATGGGGCCCCTGGGCAATAGGGGATCATGGGGCTCCTGTGTCCTTGCCCAAACTCAAAAAAGCCTATGAAAAAGGTACCAGGGGCATCTCATGGGGCCCCCTACTGACCCCGGGCTCTCAGGCAGTGCCCGAGTTTCCAAATGGTCAGTCCGCCCCTGTTCCCTACTCAAAGACAGTCCCCTTCTCTGTTCATACATAGTCCTCTTCCCTGCTCACAGACAGTCCCTTTCCCTGCTCAAAGGTGGTCCCCTTCTCTGCTCATACATAGTCCTCTTCCCTGCTCACAGACAGTCCCTTTCCCTGCTCAAAGGTGGTCCCCTTCTCTGCTCATACATAGTCCTCTTCCCTGCTCACAGACAGTCCCTTTCCCTGCTCAAAGGTGGTCCCCTTCTCTGCTCATACATAGTCCTCTTCCCTGCTCACAGACAGTCCCTTTCCCTGCTCAAAGGCGGTCCCCTTCTCTGCTCATACATAGCCCTCTTCCCTGGTCACAGACAGTCCCTTTTCCTGCTCAAAGGCAGTCCCCTTCTCTGCTCATACATAGTCCTCTTCCTTGCTCACAGACAGTCCCATTCACTGCTCATACATATTCCCCAGTCCCCTATCTTGTTCATAGACATTCTCCTTCTCTGCTCATAAGCCCTTGCTCTTAAGCCGGCCATGGATGAGTTGAAAACCAAACATTCAGTCGATCAAAAAAGCAATATGGCGCATACGATTGTACCATCATTTGTTTCATTTTTCTAAACAAAATGCAGTATATTGGACCGGGAACTTTCCATTGCAACATGAAAATCGCATGTCACATCTGGCACACTAATGATGTGAAAAACGAACGACCAAGAATTTTCAATCAGTTTGTCGACTCGTCCATGGCCTGTTTTACTTTTTCTGTTGAATTTATAAAATATATAATAATCTTCTTTCTTATCTTAATTTTCTATGCTATGCCATTTTGACCCAGTGCACTTGTTAAAATGTCACTTTTTCCCATTAATAATCCATACATACACATTCTTCTTCCTTCTACGCAAGAAAATTAGGTGCTAAAATCACACCAAGCTAGCTGTTACCAATGCATGGTACTATTCACGGCAGTCCTAGGAGAATTCTGAATATTATTTTTATATTTAACTCTGCTCACAAACCAACAGAGAAAGAGAGCTATAGAAACATGGAATTCATTTAAAATGAAGGAAATTTCAGGAAAATGTAAAAACTATGACACATAGAAATCATTTATAATATCCTGGTGAGAAAAGACTCATCTGTCATCCTGGCATGACTGACAGATGTCAGGGCTACCTACATTCTACAATAATCCATCCTGTGACATCCTTGAGTGTTCTATGCCTAGGTGATACTAGACTGAAACAGCTGTAAATAGACTGCCAGAACTCATTGTGATAAACTGACAAATTAGGCTTCACCTTTCCCTGTGAGGATAGCTAGAGCAAAGAATGAGCACTAGTTCTGTACTGGAGACAGAGTATTGGCAGAGCATTTTATTTATCCCTGTACCCCGAGTAGGACATGAGCTGTTCTGTCTCTAGTATTCTTCAGCAGGATATTATAGGATGTATTTATAAAGAAAAAATATGCTGTCAGGATTCACAAAGCCATTACAAAAAATCCTAGTAATGTGTCTAATATGTTTATTTCCTATGATTGTCAGCTCCATCTAGTGGCCATAAATCAGTATTTTCACAACTGAGCTATTTCAGGAAAAATACTGCATTATGACCACTAGATGGAGACATGCCATGTTCATATACAGTATGCTCCACTACACATCTGATGCATTGTAAATTAGGATTTTAAAGTGTTACTAAACCCCGGACCCTGCATTCACTATATCTGGTCTCCCACAGTACACGGAACATGGAAATGCAATTATTTTAGTAAATATAAACTGCTAAATCCCTTTTCTCAACAGCAGTTAGAGCAGTCTTGTGACTTCAGCTGAGCACTGGTTAAAGCTTGTAGGAGGAGTTTTCTTTCTGCTCCAGGATGCAGAACCCCTGACCTCTGTCTGGACAGTGCTGATTAGACCTGCGCTGATCACATGCACTCTCCCAAGAAAAAAAAAACCTCTCTAGCAATACACACTAAACTGAGCATGTGCAGAAGGGCTACGGGTTCAGTCTGTCTTATCAGCGTGGACATTTGAACAAGAGGAGGGGCAGAGAAGTCAGGATCAAACAGCCTTTTTACACAATGCAGAGGATTAACCCCTTAGGTTCCACAGTGAGTATAACAAGCAT
Source organism: Staurois parvus (assembly GCF_062004578.1). Classification (NCBI taxonomy): domain Eukaryota; kingdom Metazoa; phylum Chordata; class Amphibia; order Anura; family Ranidae; genus Staurois; species Staurois parvus. Next base: position 8,365,642 of record NW_028318228.1, on the reverse strand, counting down.
GCTTTACTGCATATACAGACTGATTGTACTGTTGTGGATTTAGTAACACTTTGATGATGATTCTGACATTGGAAATAAACTATTCAGTCCCAGGGAGTCTAAGAGGACATGGGGCCTCAATTAAATTGGAGGAGAAGTGGTTTAACCCTAACCTGCATAGGGTTTTTTTTTACTGTCAGAAGAAAGTATTAAAAAACTCTTAGATGGGCATCTTAGCGAATACAGTATACAGGGATATGGTAAATGTTTTTGGCATAAACACACACCTTCACAGGTTGAACTGGATGGACTAGAGTCTTTATTAAACCTTATCAACTATGTAACTATGGAGGCTATCAATGCCAATGGTGTAGGCTCTGGGCATATTAAGATAATCCTGCACATAGCATACATATGCTCACCCAACAAATGAAATTCAAAATACTAACAGCAACTTCCATCCACAACTCGGCCTCCAGCTACATCACTAACCTGGTCTAAAAATGCCAACCTAATCGTTCTCTTCACTCCTCCCAAGACCTTCTGCTCTCTAGCTCCCTCATTACCTCCTCCCATGCTTGCCTCCAGGACTTTTCCTGAGCCTCTCCCATCCTATGGAACTCCCTACCCCAATTTGTCTGACTGTCTCCTACTCTGCTTGCTTTTTGACAATCCCTGAAAAACATTCTCTTCAGAGAGGCCTATCCTGCCCTTACCTAACAACTGTACTTTTATTCTCTCCATCAACCCATCCCCCACAGCTATTACCTTTGGTATCACTTGACCCTCCTTCTTAGATTGTAAACAGGGCTCTCTGATTTCTCCTGAATTAAATTGTATTATACAGTAGCTGTACAGGTACTGCCTGCACTCATGTTGTAAAGCGTTGAAAACTGTTGACACTATAAAAATCCTGTATTATAATAATAATAATAGATTTATTGTAGTATGGAGGCATGTGACATATACACCCGAGGGCCGGGGTCAGTAGGGGGCCCCATGAGATGCCCCTGGTACCTTTTTGATAGGCTTTTTTGAGTTTGGGCAAGGACACAAGGGCCCCATGATCCCCTATTGCCGGGGGCCCCATGAGTTGTCAGTCTGCTCCTGCACCCAGCATTGCATCCCAATTACTGATCCACAATTCAGCTGTTTTTTATAACTGTACCTCTACACACCAGAGACAATGAGGTTGATTTACTAATGACAAATATTCTGTTCACTTTGCAAGGGATGCTTCCTTTAGCTTAGTGCATGTAGTGAAAGTTCAATTTGCAAATACCCAATCACGTGTGAGAAAAAAGATTTTTGCTTGCACATGATTCGATGAAGTCAGCAGAGCCTCACCTCATTAAGCTCTGGAGAAAATTCCCTTGCAAAGTGAACAGGCTATTTGCCTTTAGTAAATTAACCCCAATGAGTTTGCTTTATAAAAAGAGCAGAGCATATTCACTTTCATTGTAACAGTGCACTTAGCAAAGAGGATTTTCATTTATCACAGTGCATGAGGTGCAATAAAGTGAAAATTGACTTTGAAAAGAATACCTGATCAGGCACAAGGAAAAAAAACTTCCTCTTCTGATTGCCTAGGCGATCGCAGCAGAAGTGGGAGCGGGTACCTGTCTTCTGGGACCTGTCACGTGTCCCACAAGACTAAGGGGAGGATAACTCCACGGAAGTGGGAGGCAGGTACCTGCTGCCCCCCCCCCCCCCCTGGTCATCTCCTGTTCTGTGTCCGCAGTCTCTTGTGATCTCCTGTACTGTGTCCGCAGTCTCTGGTCATCTCCTGTACTGTGTCCGCAGTCTCTGGTCATCTCCTGTACTATGTCTGCAGTCTCTTGTCATCCCTTGTACTGTGTCCGCAGTCTCTGGTCATCTCCTGTACTGTGTCCGCAGTCTCTGGTCTTCCCCTGTACTGTGTCCGCAGTCTTTGTTCATCCCCTGTACTGTGTCCGCAGTCTCTGGTCATCTCCTGTATTGTGTCCGCAGTCTCTGGTCATCTCCTGTACTGTGTCCGCAGTCTCTGGTCATCTCCTGTACTGTGTCCGCAGTCTCTGGTCATCTCCTGTACTATGTCTGCAGTCTCTGGTCATCTCCTGTACTGTGTCCGCAGTCTCTGGTCATCTCCTGTACTGTGTCCGCAGTCTCTGGTCATCTCCTGTACTATGTCCGCTGTCTCTGATCATCTCCTGTACTATGTAAACAGTCTCTGATCATCTCCTGTACTGTGTCCGCAGTCTCTGGTCATCTCCTGTACTGTGTCCGCAGTCTCTGGTCATCTCCTGTACTATGTCCGCTGTCTCTGATCATCTCCTGTACTATGTAAACAGTCTCTGATCATCTCCTGTACTATGTCCTCAGTCTCTGATCATCTCCTGTACTATGTCCGCAGTCTCTGGTCATCTCCTGTACTATGTCTGCAGTCTCTGGTCATCTCCTGTACTATGTCTGCAGTCTCTGGTCATCCCCTGTACTATGTCCGCTGTCTCTGATCTTCTCCTGTACTGTGTCCGCAGTCTCTGGTCATCTCCTGTACTATGACCGCAGTCTCTGGTCATCTCCTGTACTGTGTCCGCAGTCTCTGGTCATCTCCTGTACTGTGTCCGCAGTCTCTGATCATCTCCTGTACTGTGTCCGCAGTCTCTGGTCATCTCCTGTACTGTGTCCGCAGTCTCTGGTCATCCCCTGTACTGTCCGCAGTCTCTGGTCATCTCCTGTACTATGTCCGCAGTCTCTGGTCATCTCCTGTACTGTGTCCACAGTCTATGATCATCTCCTGTACTATGTCCACAGTCTCTGGTCATCTCATGTAGTATGTCTGCAGTCTCTGGTCATCTCCTGTACTAACCGCAGTCTCTGATCATCTCCTGTACTATGTCCACAGTCTCTGGTCATCTCATGTAGTATGTCTGCAGTCTCTGGTCATCTCCTGTACTGTCCGCAGTCTCTGGTCATCTCCTGTACTATGCCCGCAGTCTCTGGTCTTCCCCTGTACTGTGTCCACAGTCTCTGGTCATCTCCTGTACTATGTCCGCAGTCTCTGGTCATCTCCTGTACTATGTCCGCAGTCTCTGGTCATCTCCTGTACTATGTCCGCAGTCTCTGATCATCTTCTGTACTATGTCCACAGTCTCTGATCATCTTCTGTACTATGTCCGCAGTCTCTGGTCATCCCTGTACTGTCCGCAGTCTCTGGTCATCTCCTGTACTGTGTCCGCAGTCTCTGGTCATCTCCTGTACTATGTCCGCAGTCTCTGGTCATCTCCTGTACTATGTCTGCAGTCTCTAGTCATCTCCTGTACTGTGTCCGCAGTCTCTGGTCATCTCCTGTACTATGTCCGCAGTCTCTGGTCATCTCCTGTACTATGTCCGCAGTCTCTGGTCATCTCCTGTACTATGTCCACAGTCTTTGATCATCTCCTGTACTATGTCCACAGTCTCTGGTCATCTCCTGTAATATGTACGCAGTCTCTGGTCATCATTGTACAGCCCTGATTGGTTGCATTTCTCTTTTAAGGTGTGGGGATATTGGGTGGGGTGTATAACCATGGCTCAGCTATCTTCTTTGCTTTTGCCACCCCCCTAGCCATGCATGGGAATGAGTGCTAAGTGCTGTTTACACTTCACATAATAGGAACACGAGTTCCCACTCGCAATTTTTTGAGTGCTTAAAATGTCACTAAACCCACGTCATAAAAAAAACTATCAATAAATGCTGTGTTACATGCTGTTCATACTCAGTCACTATGGGATTAATTTTCTGTATTTTGCAAAAATCCTAGTTGAACCTGCTGTTCTCTATCGCCCCATTTTGTCCATGTTCCCAATGCAGCTGTGGATTCTGCAGAACAGTGTTGGAAGCTACTGCGCGTTCTCAGTTTTCAGTGAGTTTCTATGCTGAGCATTCCCTCCATATCACATCTGAGCAGCCCATGTGACTATAGAGTCACACATGTCGGAGTATACACACTGGTAAATGACAGCCCACTTCCTCCTTCCTCTTCCATACCCACTAACCAGCTAAACACAATGAGGGTGGTATATTACATCTTGATTGATGGAGGCTTCACCTCCCTGTTATTCTAAGACACAGGCTGGAGGGGCAGGACACAGCCAGTGGCTGGCAGAAATCCCCCTACACCATGTTACTAACAAAAAATAATAAAGATTTGATTTCAAATATATATTTGTATGATGATTTAAAACAGTTTATTGATATTATTTACTTTTTCTCTCTATCTCGGAGGCTGTTTTTTTGTGTTTTTTTTTAACATGTTACCATCAACAGAGAACTAGGAGCTCCTCCTGCTTATGTTTCTCTGCAGACAGGCTAGGAAAGAGCTGGGTCATGTGACAGTTGTATATTAATTAGGGAAAAAGTACTTAGATTTTTTTCTTTAACTAAAATAATTTCAGTGGCATTATTCCTATACAGAAAGGGAAAGGATAATTTATTTATTTCAGGTACTTATATTTACGCAGCGCTTTACATACAGTGGGGATCGAAAGTTTGGGCACCCCAGCTAAAAATTTGTATTAATGTGCATAAAGAAGCCAAGGAAAGATGGAAAAATCTCCAAAAGGCATCAAATTACAGATTAGACATTCTTATAATATGTCAACAAAAATTAGATTTTATTTCCATCATTTACACTTTCAAAATAACAGAAAACAAAAAAATGGCGTCTGCAAAAGTTTGGGCACCCTGCAGAATTTATAGCATGCACTGCCCCCTTTGCAAAGCTGAGACCTGCCAGTGTCATGGATTGTTCTCAATCATTGTCTGGGAAGACCAGGTGATGTCAATCCCAAAGGTTTTAAATGCCCAGACTCATCTGACCTTGCCCCAACAATCAGCACCATGGGTTCTTCTAAGCAGTTGTCTAGAAAACTGAAACTGAAAATAGTTGACGCTCACAAAGCTGGAGAAGGCTATAAGAAGATAGCAAAGCGTTTTCAGATGTTAATATCCTCTGTTCGGAATGTAATTAAGAAATGGCAGTCATCAGGAACAGTGGAAGTTAAAGCAAGATTTGGAAGACCAAGAAAAATATCGGACAGAACAGCTCGCAGGATTGTGAGAAAAACAATTCAAAACCCACGTTTGACTGCACGATCCCTCCAGAAAGATCTGGCAGACACTGGAGTTGTGGTACACTATTCCACTATAAAGAGATACTTGTACAAATATGGTCTTCATGGAAATCATCAGAAGAAAACCTCTTCTACGTCCTCACCACAAAAATCATCGTTTGAACTTTGCAAATGAACATATAGACAAGCCTGATGCATTTTGGAAACAAGTTCTGTGGACCGATGAGGTTAAAATTGAACTTTTTGGCCGGAATGAGCAAAGGTACGTTTGGAGAAGAAGGGGCACAGAATTTAATGAAAAGAACCTCTGTCCAACTGTTAAGCATGGGGTTGGATCAATCATGCTTTGGGGTTGTGTTGCAGCCAGTGGCACAGGGAACATCTCACGAGTAGAAGGAAAAATGGATTCAATAAAATTTCAGCAAATTTTGGATGGTAACTTGATGCCATCTGTGAAAAAGCTGAAGTTAAAGAGAGGATGGCTTCTACAAATGGATAATGATCCTAAACACACCTTGAAATCCACGGGGGATTACATCAAGAGGCGTAAACTGAAGGTTTTGCCATGGCCTTCACAATCTCCTGACCTCAACATAATTGAAAATCTATGGATAGACCTTAAAAGAGCAGTGCGTGACAGACAGCCCAGAAATCTCAAAGAACTGGAAGACTTTTGTAAGGAAGAATGGGCAAAGATACCTCAAACAAGAATTGAAAGACTCTTGGCTGGCTACAAAAAGCGTTTACAAGCTGTGATACTTGCCAAAGGGGGCAGTACAAGATATTAACTCTGCAGGGTGCCCAAACTTTTGCAGACGCCATTTTTTTGTTTTCTGTTATTTTGAAAGTATAAATGATGGAAATAAAATCTAACTTTTGTTGACATATTATAAGAATGTCTAATCTGTAATTTGATGCCTTTTGGAGATTTTTCCATCTTTCCTTGGCTTCTTTATGCACATTAATACAAATTTTTAGCTGGGGTGCCCAAACTTTCGATTCCCACTGTATATATTGTACATTCACATCAGTCCCTAACCCTCAAGGGGCGTACAATCTAAGGTCCCTAACTCACATTCATACATACACATACTAGGGCCAATTTAGACAGGATCCAATTAACCTACCAGCATGTCTTTGGAGTTTGGGAGGAAACCCACGCAAGCACACGGAGAACATGCAAACTCCAGGCAGGAGGTGCTGTGGCTGGGATTTGAACCAACGACCCGAGTACTGCCAGGCGGAAGTGCTAACCATTTAGCCACTGTGCTGCCCAATAATGTAAATGAAACAGTGTGTGTTTAGTATCACTTTAACATGTGGTTCCACATGTTGCACATAGGGCTGCCCATTCACTTGAAGAAGTCCAGGGATCAAATATTGGCCTTGAGCCAATCACATTTTTTTATGTGTGTTTTGCCATGATCTTTACGCGTTTTTTCATACTCAAGCAAAATCGAACAGCGTTTGGGGTGCCAATAAGAATGAATGGTACTCAAATGTACATCATATGTTTTACCCCAATTGTAGCCCTATTTGGAATCGCTATGTGTGAACAGGGCCTAAAAGGGAGAATTCTCTACTACTTTAGTAAATCAGGGACAATGCTGTGGAATAAGAAGTCTATCCTTTGATAAAAAAAAAATACAATTTACAGTAAACACAAATCAGTCTTTAAATTTAAGACGTGTCATTAATTAACTTTGATGCTAAGCCTAATACACTGCCACTAATGCTATAGACAAATGTTCCTATAAAGTATGTTTATATTAGCAATAAAAAAAATAGTGACGGGCCTTTGAATTCAAATAGCCGATCAGAACATCACAGGTAGAACGCTGAATGTCAGCTCAGTAGTAATGTTCCCCTTGCTGATTTACAGAACATACTCTAACATTAAAAAGACACCGTTTTAATGCGTTTTATGTGTTTACTGCTGTTCTGCATGATGGCTGTCCTCTGCAATTTGAGGTTTCTTACTTGCAAAGTGTCAATTAGGGACTTTACTGAGGCAGAATGTGTGTTGTGAATTTGTAAATAAAATCACTAAAAAGTCAATTACTGCCAAGTCACTCTACCGGCTGTCATTCTGCGCAGAACTGAAGGTGATCTTTCTGGTCAAAAGATTGTAGAAATACTGTGATACACTTTATAAAGAACATTTTAAAATAAAATTTTAACTCTTAGATAAGAGATTAGATATTTGCATATTGATTACTCCATCAAGAAATGCAAGAGGAAAAGCAGACTTCATTAGAGGGATGCCAATGAGAAATCTAGTCATGACATGAAAGGCCTTATATATAGATGCATTGCTAACATGAAATGTGGTATTACCCCAGACACCAATTAAAGCTCAATTCCAGGTAAAGGTCTTTAGAAAACTGATTAGACTTGCTGTGCTACCCCAAAAGCACCAGTCCATACACATCGGCTCCAAAAACTCAGTCTAGGGCAGCCTTTGTCAACCCTTTCAACACAGAGGAACCCTTGAAATAACTTTCCAGCCTCAGGGAACCATATCTACAACTTATGATACATTAGTGCATGGGTGTCAAATTGGCGGCCCTCCAGCTGTTTGCAAAACTATCCCATCATGCCTCTGCCTTTGGGAGTCATGCTTGTAACTGTCAATCTTGCAATGCCTCATGGGACTTGTAGTTTGGCAACAGCTGGAGGGCCGCCAGTTTAACACCCGTGTATTAGTGTGATGATTGGTGGAAAGAATGCTCCTTACACTTGCAGTCATTGGGAAGAATTCCCCCCTTATGGATAGCTAAAAAGATCAATGGTGGAACCAGGGGCGGACTGACAACTCATGGGGCCCCCAGACAATAGGGGATCATGGGGCCCCTGTGTCATTGCCCAAACTCAAAAAAGCCTATGAAAAAGGTACCAGGGACATCTCATGGGGCCCCCTACTGACCCCAGGCCCTCGGGCAGTGCCCGAGTTTCCAAATGGTCAGTCCGCCCCTGGGTGGAACTCATCAGGGAGGCATAAACTGCTTGAAGATGTTGGCAACAAGGTGAAAGTATAAAAATAGGCTATGAGCAAGGTCTTCTCTTGACTAAAACGCGGTAGCGTTGGTAGCACTATGGAATATTTTACTCATTGGAAATAAAAAAGAATTTTTGACTTTCACCTTGTTGCTGACATTTCGTATTTTGGATGTCTACACATGAGCAGATGGAGACTGCTGATCTGGCACAATGATATTTAAGCCAGAGAGTCGTCTGACCAGGTTGTAGCACCTTACTTTTGTTTTTGAACTGTATTCACCCTGGAGAGGAGTTGGGGCAAGGGATACCCCAAAAAAGCTGCACAACAAACGGGAAGACACCCTTCTCTTGGCTCATATACATGGATTCTTCTGGGGGACACAGGGGAATAGCCAGTACTCTGAGACCCCATGGGAGCTTAATCCATAGCTACCTCTGGCACTTACATCCCAAAAACACATACAATCACCAGGGATCACAATTCAAGGCCAGCATTCACAAGTCCCCAGCACAGCTGCATCTCTTCTAGCTTCCAAAAAGGGTACCCATGTTCCTTCGCCATGTGTTCCAGGCTCTGATTGCCCATCTGCGGGCTCAGGGCTAACATGGCAGGTGTCGGCGGGTGGAGGGTAGAGAAGAGAGCTCTCCTCCCTTCTTGTGATCTGGAAGACGATGCCTATGACGTCACAGCTGGAGAGAAATGTATTGCAATGCAATCTTCATTGCAATACATCCAATGGAGCCCAGAGGAGACATGCATGGTCTTTCAGAGGCTGTATGTCTCATTAAAGAGAACCTGTCACTTAAAATCATCACATATGGGGACTTTGTTTCCCCTATGTGATGAAAAAAAAGTTAAGTAAAAAAAATTTTTTTTTTATTGCAAAAAAAAAAAACAGCCCAAGCACATAACAACCCTCCCTCCCCCCAAAAATTTTGCGATACATGTTACAGATCGCCACGCATGTATGAGAGCAATAATTCCAGCACAAAACCTCCTTCGTAACACTAAACTGATGACCTGTAGGGGCTTTTGAAGTGTCACCTATAGGAAATATAGGGTACTGAAGTTTAAGGTTTGACATGTTGGGTATTTATTTACTCATTTGCAATCTCATCTTTTATATTTTACCAAAGAAAAATTTGGGTAATTTTTTGCATTTGTTTGCCCTAAAATTCACTTTAGTGTGTTTTTTACTGAAATTGTGCATTTGCTAGACCTTTGCAGTAATATCATGTGACATAAAAAATTGGAACTACCACTATTTTATTATTATTACATTATATAGGTGTCTGCTTTCATAAAATATATAATACTTGGTGGCTTTGTGTGCTCTTCAGGCCTAAAATTACTTTTTAAACATGTATGGCAGGACAAGAGCAATGCTGCTGTCAGGTGGTAGAGCACTAACTTGACAAGGCAGTAGTAGTTTGGCTTGAGTGCTGACAGTCTGCCTTTTTTCAGTAGTTTGCCGCTCAGATGGTCTGCTATAGCGTGAGGGTTAAGCCTAATGAGTATATAGAATAGCAGAACTTTCATATGTAGCCACAGTGGTTTCAAGAAGTTGTCAGTGTCCCCAGGAGAATCAGAGGTAACTGAAAACCTGCTGCTCTGGCTTAAGATAAAGTCCTTATCATGCTCTATGATATCTTCTATATTTGTTAGACTGGTTTTGTCAAACTGACTTGCAATAACAGCTTGTTTGAACACTCTTCTGTCCTTCTACATGTGACTTCTGCTTCCCTCTCTGCTTCCATTTTTGCCTTTTTTTTGCAAAGGCAGCTTGCAACCTGGTAGTCTAACCTGAAGTGGGATGATCCTGAAGATTTCTTAGTGCAGGGGTCTCCAAACTTTCTAGACAAAGGGCTGTTTTGCTGTCATTCAAAGTTTAGGGGAGCTGGACTGTGACCAGTGGGAGAAGAAAATGTCCTGGCATCAGTGGCAGTAAACAAAGCCCCATCATTGGTATTAATTGGAGAAATAGTGCCCCATCATTAGTATCAATGGGAGAAATAGTGTCCCATCGTTAGCATCAATGGGAGAAATAGTGCCCCATCATTAGTATCAATGGGAGAAATAGTGTCCCATCGTTAGCATCAATGGGAGAAATAGTGCGCCATCCTTAGAATCAATTAAATGAATAGTGCCCCATCACTGGTTTAAATAGGAGAAATAGTGCCCCCTCCTTGGTATCAATGGGAGAGATAGTGCCCCATCCTTGGTATCAATAGAAGAAATAGTGCACCATCATTGGTATCAATGGGAGAAATAGTGCTCCTCACTGGTATCAATGGGAGAAATAGTGCCCCATCCTTGGTATCAATGGGAGAAATAGTGCTCCATCCTTGGTATCAATGGGAGAAATAGTGCCCCATCCTTGGTATCAATGGGAGAAATAGTGCCCCATCCTTGGTATCAATGGGAGAAATAGTGCCCCATCCTTGGTATCAATGGGAGAAATATTGCTCCTCACTGGTATCAATGGGAGAAATTGTGCCCCATCCTTGGTATCAATGGGAGAAATAGTGCCCCATCCTTGGTATCAATGGGAGAAATAGTGCCCCATCCTTGGTATCAACAGGAGAAATAGTGCCCCATCCTTGGTATCAATAGGAGAAATAGTGCACCATCCTTGGTATCAATGGGAGAAAAAGTGCTCCTCACTGGTATCAATGGGAGAAATAGTGACCTATCGTTGGTATCAATGGGGGAATAGTGCCCCATTGTTGATGTCAGTGGGAGAAACTATGCCACACTGTTGCTTGCAGTGTGAGGAATAATGCCTTGAGGGCTGGATAAAAGCAAGCAAAGGGCCGCATCTGGACCCTGGGCCGCAGTTTGGAGACCCCTGTCTTAGCATGTCTAGTGGATATTGAGTGGAGAGATGCAGCTTAATAGAATTGTGGTATCCTGATCTCTAAAAAGATGTCTTTGTTGAGTAAGAGCAATAAAGTTGTTGAGTTCTTGAAAGGACTGTGTAAACCCGATGTTTCCTATCCCTGATATGTGCCTGCTGTACCATGTATCCTGTTATCTTTGTATTGCTCCCTTTCTGTGAATTCCTGTGCTGTGGAACTCAATGTGCTATCCTCCAATGATCAGAATTGTCCTGATACATCCCCCCACACTGCCATTGACTGGGAAGATTGGTGTGCTGCTGTTTCTCCTTATGCATCTGAGACTAGAGGGAATGTAATCACTTATAAAAAAGGGAAAACAAATATGTATAATTTTTTATATCTATACACAAATGTTTTGCCTTTCATTTCTGTGTTATACTGAATGGTTTTTTTCACATTTATGTAGGTGAGGGTTTACAGTCAGAGAGAGACGAATATTTTTTTAGACAGCCTGTTATAGCTTTAATAAGTTTTTAAGCTAAAACAGTGTTTGGCAACCTGTGGTATAATTTTTGCTCCATGGTCGTGACTCGTACTACCCACTTCAACTGCCATGTTAGATTAAAGTGTTACTAAATCCAGGACCCGCATTCACTATATCTGGTCTCCCACAGTACACAGAACATGGGAATGCAATTATTTTACTAAATAGAAACTGCTAAATACCTTTTCTCATCAGCAGTTAGAATAGTCTTGTGACTTCTATCAGTGTCCAGCTGAGCACTGGTTAAACTTGTAGGAGGAGTTTTCTTTCTGCTCTAGGAGGATGAAAAATCCCTGACCTCTGTCAGGACAGTGCTGATTAACATTGTGTTAATCACATGCACACTCCCAAGAAGAAAAAAAAATCCTCTAGCAATACCCACTAAACTGAGCATGTGCAGAGTGTCTCCACACGATGTTTTATCAGGAGATAAGAGGGAGACAATGGAAAAAGGGGAGGATCAGAGAAGTCAGGATCAAACAGCATTTTTAACCACTTTCCCTCCAGAGGATTTACCCCACTTCCTGACCAAGCTATTTTTAGCGATACCGCACTGTGTTACTTTAACTGACAACTGTGCAGTCATGCAATGCTGCACTCAAATTAAATTTACGTCCTTTTTTTCCCAAAAATAGAACTTTCTTTTGGTAGTATTTGATCGCCTGTGCATTTTTTATTTTTTGCACTATAAACAAAAAGAGACCGACAATTTTGTGAACAAAACAATATTTTTAAATTTTTGCTATTAAACATATCCAGTAGAAAAATTTTAAAACTCAAATTCCATCATAAATTTAGGCCAAAATGTATTCTGCTACGTCTTTGCTAAAAAAATCCAAATACGTGTAAATTGGTTTACGTGAAAGTTATAGCGTTTACAAATGGCGGTATAGACACTGGAATTTTTTGTTTTTACTAGTAATGACGGGGATCAGCGACTTATAGCGCGACTGCGGCGGGCATTCTGACACTGGGGGAAACTGATTTAGTGTCATTGACATCTCCAGTGACACCAATACAGTGATCAGTGCTAATAAAAAGCACTGACACTGTATTAATGGCACTGGGCAGGAAGGGGTTAACATGCGGGTCGATCTGTGTGCTGTGCCACTATGTGTGCTTCACTTTAAGCACACTGCATAGCAGAGCCATACAAAGCAGTGTGCAGGAGCTGACAGGGGAGAGATATGTGTTGTTTATACACAGGTCTCTCCCCTGTCGGAGATACTCAGCAATCACCAGGGGCCGTTGAGTAATCACCGGCTGGGACCCGGTGATTGACAGCAGCAGCTGTCTGCTATAAGACGGCGTGGGACTGGTTAAACGACACAGAGGATTAACCCCTTAGGTTCCACAGTGAGTATAGCAAGCATGCTTTACTGCATTTTACTGTTGTGGGTTTTGTAACACTTTAAGAGGGAGGTCTGATGTGATGGAGGGGGGGGCTCTGATATGAAAGAAAGGTTCTGATATCATGATGGGCCTCTGGTATGAAGGGGGGTTTCTGATGTGAAAGAGCTCTGATGAGATGGGGGACTTTGATATGAAGGAGGGCTTCTGATGTGAAGGGGGAGCTTTGACATAATAGGGACCTCTGATATGAAGAGGGACTTCTGATGTGAAGAGGGACGTCTGATGTGAAGGGGGGCTTCTGATGTGAAGGGGGGCTTCTGATGTGAAGGGGGAACCTCTGATATGAAGGGAGAGCTTTGACATGATGGGAGACCTCTGTAATGAAGAGGAGCTTCTGATGTAAAACGGGCTTCTGATGTGATGGAGGAACCTCTGATACGAAGGGGGAGGTTTGACATGATGGGGAACCTATGATATGAAGGGGGGCTTCTGATGCGAAGGGGGGGCTCTGGTGTGATGGAAGATCTCTGATATGAAGGAAAGCTTCTGATGTGAAGGGGGCCTCTGATATGAACAGGGCTTCTGATGTGAAGGGGGAGCTTTGACATGATGGGGGACCTCTGATATGAAGGGGAGCTTCTGATGTGAAGGGAGGGGCTCTGATATGAAGGAAGGCTTCTGATGTGAAGGGGGCTTTGATGTGATGGGAGGACCTCTAATATGAAGGAAGGCTTCTGATGTGAAGGTGGGGCTTTGATGTGATGGGAAGACCTCCAATATGAAAGGGCGGTTTCTGATGTGAAGGTGATCCTTTGACATGATGGAGTACATCTGATATGAAAGAAGGCTTCTGATGTGAAGGTGGAACCTCTGATATGAAGGAGAGCTTCTGATGTGAAGGGGGCTCTGATGTCATGAGAGGACCTCTGATATAAAGGAAAACTTCCGATGTGAAAGGGAGCTCTGATGTGATGGGGGGGCTCTGATATAAAGGAATGTTTCTGAAGTGAAGGTGGGCTTTGTGATTGGGGACCTCCGATATGAAGGAGGGCTTCAGATGTGAAAGGGGGGGGGCTCTGATGTGATGGAAGGACCTATGATATAAAAGAAAGCTTCTGATGTGAAGGGGGCTCGGATGTGATGGGAAGACCGCCGATATGAAAGGGGGGCTTCTGATGTGAAGGGGATCCTTTGACATAATGGAGTACATCTGATATGAAAGAAGGCTTCTGATGTGAAGGTGGAACCTCTGATATGAAGGAGGGCTTCTGATGTGAAGGGGGCTCTAATGTGATGAGAGGACCTCTGATATAAAGGAAAACGTCCGATGTGAAGGGGAGCTCTGATGTGATGGGGGGGCTCTGATATAAAGGAATGTTTCTGAAGTGAAGGTGGGCTTTATGATTGGGGACCTCCGATATGAAGGAGGGCTTCAGATGTGAAAGGGGGGGGGGCTCTGATGTGATGGAAGGACCTATGATATAAAAGAAAGCTTCTGATGTGAAGGGGGCTCGGATGTGATTGTGGACCTCTGATATGAAGGGAGGCTTCTTATGTGAAGGAGGCTCTGGTGTGATGGGGGGGCTCTAATGTGACAGGGGGCCTCCAACGTGAATTTAATTTAATCAGGAAGTTGTGTGCATCACCCCAGGCTCAGGTTTCCCACTTTTAAGTAACATTTACATTTTTCACATTTTAGACTGGAGTGCCTCGAGATTTTGCTGCCTTTTCCACAACTGAAAACAGTTGAGAATTGCTTCTCTATGCAAAGCAGGTAGATCATGGCTGGTGCAAGGGGCTGGCAGGATGTTGCATGTGACTTCCGAAAACCATCACAGCACCTTGTCTCTCCCTGCTGTCAAGACCCCCACCACTCATGCAACAGTGGGACAGCTTTTGGGAGGAGTTATGCTAAGTTATGCAAATATCAAAATGCCTTGATGGGTCCAAGGCTTCCAGTCAGCCAGCTTGGCTCAAATCAACTATTTAAAGGGACATTAACCACATGCCGTCCAGCCACTGTATAAATACGGTGGCAGGGCGGCACGGCTGGGCAAAAGCACGTTTCAAAACGTGTGTTTTGTAAACAGGTAGGGGGCGCACGTGAGGCGCGCCTGCCGCCCTACCTGTCCCACCGATCACAGCCACGGATGTCAGTCGCCAGGTCACAGCCGGTTGCTATCGGCTGTGTCCTGGCGATCTGCGGCAATCGCTGACAGAGAGCACAGCTGCAGTAGCTGTGCTTTCTGTCAGTTCCCTGACAGCTCCAGGACACGCTGATCAGGACAGAAGAGTTTCTCTCTCCCGATCAGGGGTGTCCCCTGCAGTAAACACCCCCGCCCCCTAGTAAAACACTCCCCTCGCACAGTTAACCCTTCCCTGAATAATAAACTTAACCTTCCTCCCCAGTGCCATTAGTACAGTGTCAGTGTTTTTTTTTGTTGCACGGATCACTTTATTGGTGTCACTGGGGATGTCAGTGACCCCAAGTCAGTACCCCCCAATGTCAGAATGTCTGCCGCAGTCCCGCCATAAGTCGCTGATCGCTGCCATAAGTCACTGATCGCTGCCATAAGTCGCTGATCGCCGCCATTATTAGTATAAAAAAAACCTAAAAATCCCAGTATCTTTCCCGCCATTTGTAAACGCTATAACTTTCACGTAAACCAATTAATTTACACGTATTGGGTTTTTTTTTTTTAGCAAAGACATGTCGCAGAATGCATTTTGGCAGAAATTTTTGACTAAATTTGATTTTTTAATTTTTTTTTACTGGACATGTTTTATAGCAAAAAGTCCAAAATAGTTTTTTTTCCTTGTCAGCCTTTTTTTTTATAGCGCAAAAAACTGCACAGGCGATCAAATACCACCGAAAGATAGCTCAATTTGTGGGAAAAAAAGGATGTAAATTTCATTTATGTACCGTATTGCATGACCGCGCAATTGTCCATTAAACTAGCACAGCACTATATAGCAAAAAAATGGCGGAAATTGCAGTATTTATACCATAGTTTGTAGACGCTATAACTTCCACACAAAGCAATCAATATACACTTATTGGGATTTTTTTTTACCAAAAACATGGAGCAGAATACATTTTGACCTAAATTTATACTTTGAGTTTACTATATATTTTTTATAGCTGAAAGTAAAAAATATTGTTTTTCTTCAAAAGTTTTGGATTTTTTTTGTTTATAGCGTGAAAAATAAAAAGCGCACAGGTGATCAAATACCACCGAAAGAAAGCTCTATTTGTGTGAAAAAAGGACGTAAATTTCGTTTGGGTGCAGCATTGCATGACCGCGCAATTATCCTTTGAATTAGTGCAGCACCGAGTAGCAAAAAGAGGCCTGGTCATTAAGGGGGGTAAATCCTCTGGAGGTCAAGTGGTTAATACCTGTGCAGATAATGTATCAATAGAATCCGGCACTAACTGATGTATTTTACCAAATTTACTCTTTAATTAAAGAAAAAAAAACTTTCCATTTTTGTGTCTGCACTCGGAGAATAGTTCTTCAGTACATGATTATAGACAGGTGCTCACTGACAAATGTCAAGCACTAAGAGCGTGTCATGATCATATAAGAGTGACATAGACTCTTGTGCTTTTACTTACACTTGACTTTTTCGAAAACCTTATATAAATGGTACTCCTCCATGTCGTCTTCATCTCTGAAGACACTGACAGTTTGGTACTCTATTTGGGAACACGTTATCACACCATCTAGATGCAAAGTTTTGGTAAATGGAAACGTCTTTGATTCTTTATATCAGTATCTCTAAAAGATGCTAAATCTGGCCGGGGAAAGAGACTGTTCAAGTTATCATGTGATCCTTGTTACTATAGAAACAGTTATGTCTGATGGTAGAAGTTAAGAACAGAAGCCTCATGGGATGTCCGGCTTATATCATATTCACATCACACTGTGCGTGTGACAGGGGTGGATAAGGGGGGAAGATCTTAAAAAGAATACATCTCTACAAGAGTCACTCAGCAATGGCTGTATGTCTTATTTTATGTATTTAAAGTTACATTTTTATCAGTGCCTTCCTTATATAGAAAGATGAAGAGTATGCATTACAGTGTATCTAAATCCAGAAACAAAGATGTATTATATAAAAGCTTACCAAGATATATAAATGTATTATATAAAAGCTTACCAATCTTTAACAACTTGACTTCTGGAAGGTTTTACCCCTTTCATGGCCAGGACATTTTTCGCTATCCAGCACTGCGCTACTTTAACTGGCAATTTCTCAGTCATGCAACATTATGCGCAAATTAAATTGATATAATTGAAGCTTTCTTTTGGTGGTATTTAACCACTTGCCGACCAGTCGCGTACCTAGTACATCACTAGTCTTCAAGTGGTTGTACCAGGATGATGCCTGTAGCTGCAAGCATCATCCCAGTACCATTATTTACAGCCAATGGTCGGCTTTCTTGTAATAGCAATCAGAACAGGTAACTAGCCACTCAATTGCTATTACAAGCAGCGGAAGGGGATGCCCCCCACCCTCCCGTTGCCATCACTTTCACGGGACCTCCTGTCCCACCGGGAGTTCCGATCACTGCGTCACAGAGCCAAACAAAGACCGGATCAGCTTTCTTTGGCTCCATTACATAGCAAACTGGAAGTGATGGCTTGACAACACTTCTGGTTTACTGGGAAACAATTGGAGCCATTTTTTAAAAACTATAAGCATTCACTCACACTGATCTTAGTGTGATTGAATGCTTCTAAGGGCAGAGGTGGGATTTGGGGTCTTTTATGAGCCCAGATACCTCCATAAAGAGTACCTGTCACAGTGCTACTATTGTCACAAGGGTCGTATTTATTTATTTGGCGCAACGTCATCTTTTATATTTTACAAAAAATTTTGTTATGTATTTTTTTTTTTTTTGCATTAAAAAAGAATGATATAAAAATTGAAAAACCCACCAATTTATTCTCTAGGGCCTCTGCTTTAAAAAATATATAATGTTTTGGGGTTCTAAGTAACTTTCTAGAAAAAAAATAGATTGTTACATGTGGACAAAAAGTGCCAGAAAAGCCTGGCCCTTAAGTGGTTAACAACTGCTTTTTTTGTTTTGTTTTTTTTGATAAAAAAGAAAAGAGATCAAACATTTTGAAAAAAAAAACATGTTTCCTAAGCTTCTGTTAAAACATTAAGCAAATAAGTAAAATTTCTTCATAAATGTAGGTCAAAATGTATCCTGCTACATTTCTTTGGTGAAAATAGCCAAAACCAGTGTATTTTATTTAGCCCAGCCTTTTTCAACCGGGGTGTGCAGGCACCCTGGAGTGCCTTCAGGTTTCTTCAGGGGTGACCTGGCAAAATTCCTAACGATTGCCCAGAAATTGTATACAAGCCAGCTGGTGGATGAAACTTGCCTTTTAGTTACACAAAGCCACAGGTTATCATTGTGCGCCATTGCAACCTTCCAGCTGCCAGTGTTCTAACAACCAATTACATCATCAGTTGATAAGGAGGACATCGGGTGCCTGCACAGCATCCTTGTTTGCTCCTCTCCTGCCCCTCTCCATCAGCACTGGGGTGACATTAGTCGAGTGAGTGAGAAAAACTACGGGAGAAGAAAAACATTGGAATACTAGTCAGTACCAGTGTGCAAAGTTGTATTTGCTTTGGAAGAAGTCTCCACTAACACTGGGTGTCCTATGTGGGGATGTTGCTGTGTTATGTAAAACTATTAGTTTAATTTTTCACATTTTAGAATGGTGTGCCTTGAGACTGTGTATAATTTTGAAGGGTGCCATGAACAAAAAAAAAGGTTGAAAACCACTGATTTAGTCTATGTGAAAGGTATAGTGTACACAAAATATGGGATATATATTTTTGAAAATTAATCAGTTCTGATGTACTGACAGCCTATTTCATTTTTTGAGGACCTAAACTGCCAGCACAGTACAAATACCCGCTAAATGACCCCTTTTTGGAAAGTAGACAGACCAAGGTATTTTGTAAGAGGCATGGTGAGGTTTTTTTAATTATAATTTTTCCTGGCAATTTTTTGGAAAATTACTAAATTAACCTGATGCTGCATCTGTCCCCCGCCAGCTCTGCACTGAAAATTGAGCAATCAAAGACCGCTGATTGCTCAGTTCTGAGCATTCTGTGAGCAGAACTGTCAGTTTCCGGCTATTGTGACACTGTACTATTCTCGGGGATGATCAGGGATTTTTTTTTACACTGTGATTGCTGTTACAGTGATTATTACTGTAACAGCAATCTCATGGTACAGGGTGCTGTGATTGGCCCAGGGACCATGTGATAGCTCTGGGCCAATCACAGCATTACTGTAGGAAGCACAGGTGTTTAGGTGTGTTTTGTTGACATTGTGATCATGTAATCACATAGCATAAGTTATACTATAGTAATTATTAGCAGGAGTTTCCTAGGACCTGACAGTTGAGGTTGCTTTAAGGCACACAGGACATTTTTTTCCTCCCCTGGATGCTTTTGTTCCTGGCAGGAAAAAAACAGCTTTAAGTGCATCAAGCATTTGGGTGTTCATTGATTCCATTGGCCAGAATATTCTTTATTCTGGCCATTGGAATGAATGAACTTTTAAGCACTATATGCACCTAACAATTAGGCAAGTTTAGACACGTTTACACTATTTTAGGCGCATTCGGCATTTTTTCTTCCCAAAAGCGCCTCTCCTGAACGTGCAAGTGTTTTCTTTTTCAGCCTCTAAACACTCCTCTTCTATTACACCCATACAGGGGCGGACTGACCATTTGGAAACTCGGGCACTGCCCGAGGGCCTGGGGTCAGTAGGGGGCCCCATGAGATGCCCCTGGTACCTTTTTCATAGGTTTTTTTGAGTTTGGGCAAGGACACAGGGGCCTCATGATCCCCTATTGCCCTGGGGCCCCATGAGTTGTCAGTCTGCCCCTGCATGACCCATAAACACCTACGTGTGCATGGCCACATCAGCTACACAGACTGAAAAAAGGCAAATGCCTGTAAAAGCGGTATTTTCAAAGCTCATTGTGCATGAGGCCTTATAATGATATCTAAAGCCAAAATATTTAGTTTTTTAGTTTTGAAAAGAGATGGGAAGGGCTAGGACCCCTGTCAAGTTTTTAATTGCTGTCTATGTCCCCAATGGGGAAAGCCAAACCTTCTATTTGTTCTGGTGACCATCATCCCTTAAAGTATAACTAAAGGCAAAACTTTTTTTTTTAGTTTTGGATAGAACCTCTGTTGGGCTCTCCTTTTAGAGAGATTCACCTTCTCTATGGGTCCTGTTTACAATTATCATTGAAAGTGAAAGTAAAAGAAAATCTCACATTTTGGGTTGACCCCAGAAAAGTAATAGAGAGGAACTGTTCCAATGGGGACACTAGTTCTGGTGAACTGGGGGTCCCCAATGAATTCCCTTAATTTGCAGGGATTTTTTTCTCACTTCCTGTCTGGCTATGGGACAGGACATGAAGGTAAATCTTCCTAACGGGACACAGAAGGCAAAAAATAAGCTGCCAGGGGTTATAACCCTCCCTATAACTCTCCAAAATGAAAGAAAAAAGTTTTGTCTATTGTTCCACTTTAAAGGCTCAGCTTCTAGGCATTTCTTCTCCTATTGCTTTATGCTACAGAAAACTAATTTCACATCACAAGAGAAGGTGCCAAATTTATTTACACAGAACATTGCAGCAAACGCTATCGATCCCAGCTCATTTTGCTAAAGAGGTATTCAATGGTTCTTGGGAGCGAGATCACTAGATTTAGATGCACTAAAGAGAAATTGGATTGAAAGGTGTGAAATAAACATTTACACTCTTGAATTAAGGGATCAGATCAATGAAAATGTGACCAGGAAGTTCCACATTAGCAACTGTCCTCTTTTATCAAGAAAGGACCAACAATGTGTTTTGTTCTGTTTTATATGCCAGCATGATCTTCTTAAAATGGAAATTAACTCCAAAAGTGAAGAGCTGCCATGTTATAGGGAACATCGCGAAAGGTTAAATGCACCTAAGGTAGACTGACTGTGTTCCTGGCATTCGTCTCTGGGCACATATTATCCTTAACATTAGTACCACCCAGAGGACCATCCAGCCCCATCCAGCTGCTCATAGAGAGGCTTTTGGCCAGAGAGTTCACCATGTGACCATCCACGTACTCCAAGCTAGTCCATGAGGTCCGGAGCTATTGATATTTCTACATGGGTTACATATCTTCCATGCATGGTTTTACAAGGATTGAAGGACTGTTTAGGCATGTTGGAATTAGCCCCATCATATATTATATATCAATGGATAACATACCAGTGAAATGGACTTTAGGATTTAGGAGGCTTCAGTTATTCTGACAATTTTGAACCGGTTCTCTTTTTTTTGGCATTTTTGTTTTTCATCCTGTGTAGTGCCTGCCTATGTCTATATATGGGTATATTCCCTATTAAAGGAACAACTCCTATAATTCAATCACTGGAAACTGCAGATCTGTGACTATTTACCATCATTTACGGGCCCCAATATGCTAGCGAAAGCACCACCGTACACCTAGATTTTGAACTGCTCTTATTTCAGTGACAACTAATTGAGAATCTGCCTGAGTAAGCTCCATCTTTGCACTGGTATAAAGCAGAAGTGTTCCCTTAGTGTTTTAGTGTTCCAGAGAGAGCGGACCTGTTTCTAAGTCTCTCCCCTTCAACCAGTGTTAACCCTAGGCCATCCTATTTAAAATGTAATTCCTCCTTTATACTCTTGTATACCTAAGCCCTCTATAGTACTCAGTTCTCTGTTTAAGTTTATATTTTCATTATCACAGTACTGTTGCCAAATCCGTTGTGGTCATACCAGAGTAATTTCAGAAGCTAATCTGTGAATTGTTTAATCATTACCCTAAGCATTTATTCAATACGATGATATGATGTGGTAAATCTGAATTGTGTATTTTTGCTTAGTTTAAAGGGAAATGTCCGAAACTAGAGTGTCAGAGGGGTTGAGGAGCTTGCAAGGTCAGGGCAACAACCGGGGATAAGCATCAACTAGTGGACCTCAAAAGGGTAGCGCTACATGTAGACAAAGTTTTTTTTTACTTTACATACAAATTGCAGGAATGAGAGACCACCGCACACTGATGTCATCACTATAGTCCAAGTTATTCCACAGAGCAACCACATTCCACAAAATAGCTATTGTGTGGATTGCGGTTGCTTCATGGAATAAACTTGGACTATAGTGAGGACATCAGTGTACAGCGGATTCTCATCCATGCAGCATTTTAAGAGCGTAGAAGGCTATGATTGTTTCCCAGCACCCAGCATGTCATCTTTACAAACAAATTAGTGGCATAACTGTGATATAAGGAGTAAAGTGCTTGATATATTTTACAGGTAAGAGTGCAATGGACTGTACTAAAATATTATAAAGTGTCATCTGGAATGCCACTAGTTAGATTCTCCTAAATATTGGTTCAGTCTGTGGGTGGGCACAGCAGCAGTAACTACACAGAGTCCAGATGAAGTAAACAGAACTTATTTTGAATGAATGAAAAGTTCAATGATACACAGGGGCGGACTGACAACTCATGGGGCCCCTGGGCAATAGGGGATCATGGGGCCCGTGTCCTTGCCCAAACTCAAAAAAGCCTATGAAAAAGGTACCAGGGGCATCTCATGGGGCCCCTACTGACCCCGGGCCCTTGGGCAGTGTCCGAGTTTCCAAATGGTCAGTCCACCCCTGATGATACAACAGCCCACCAGGAAGGCACCCGACTGGGAACATTCACAGGTTTGACAGTAACGTGGAACGGGCAGGTTCCCGATGTGCTGACAGTGTCTGTTTCAGATGGTGGAATGCAGCCTGGCAACCCTGATTTAAAGGGGGTGTCTCTGGGGACCCTGATTAAAGGAGGGGGGCTCTGGGGACCCTGATGAAAGGAGGGGGGCTCTGGGGACCCTGATGTAAAGTGGAGTTGAATCTAGGGACCCTGTTATTAAGAAGGAGGCTCTGGTGATCCTGATGTAAGGAGGGGGGCTCTGGGGACCTTGACGTAAGGGGAGTGTCTCTGGGGACCCTGGTGTAGGGGAGGGAGAGTTCTCGGGACCTTGATGTAAGGAGAGGGGCTCTGTAGACCCCAATGTAAAGAGGGTGTCCTTGGGGACCCTGATGTAAGGAAAGGGGGCTCTGGGGACCCTGGTTGGAAAGTGGGCATGACTCTGGGGAGCTTGATGTAATGAAAGGGGCTCTAGGGACCATGCTATAAGGATGGGGCTCTGGGGACCCTGGTGTAAAGTGGAGGTGACTCTTTGGGATGTTGCAATGGGAGCAAGCATGCACTGGTGACCCCATATCAAGCAGCTTGCTCTAGGGGCATTCAGCAGGGGGGCAGGAGCCAGGAGCACTGTCGGGGGACCCAAGAAGAGGAGGATTGGGTCTGCTTTGTGAAAAACCATTGCACAGAGCAGGTAAGTATGATGTGTTTGTTTTTTTGTTTTTTTCAAAGCTGAACCTTTAATATCACTTTAATAAAAATCATATTCAGAACACCTCACTGTGAAATGCAGGACTAGAAAAAAAATCAGAATTAAAATCATGAGAAATACAATAACAACTGCATTTAATGCCATTCTGGTTGCTAACAATGAGAACGCTCTGATGAGCCTATTGTTCACTGTGAAAAAGGCTGGATTGTTGCACAATGTAAAAAACAAAGATTATGTTAACTGACCACATTTCTGCCAGCCTAGAGGAAGTGGAGGCATTGAAATACTTTATTTTGATGGGTTCCCTGCTATTGTTGATTGCCGCCATGGCTTCAAAGTGATATTAAACCGTCATATTTAAGTACTTCCAACAGCTGATTTATTTGCTCACTGAGTATACAGCTTCTTTATCTTTTAATCCTTGCCTATGTTCCAGTTTAAGGATTGGTAATCTGCAGTATAATAAAATGGTTCAGGGACTCTCCCTCCTCTCGGAGAGTTTGGGGGCTCTCCCTCCTGATTAGCTGAGGCAGCAGCAGGAGCCATTGGCTCCCACTGCTGTCAATCACAGCCAGTGAGCCAATGAGGAGAGAGAGGGGACAGGGGTCGATCCGCAGCTCCATGCATGAATGGACACACAGAGCAGCAGCTTGGGAGCATGCCTGTATGTTTATTGCTGCTCAGGGTAGAGAGACTCCCAATCTCTAAGCACAACTCCTCCTGTAGGCGCCAATCCAACTCGTGTGCTGCATAGATGAGAACAAAGGACATCCAATCGGCTGCACTCCAAACAATCCACTCTATTGAACCAAGGTAAAACCAATACAGACAGTGGAAATATAGTGGGGGACTGGCAGGTAAACACACTTCATGCTAAAAACAGCGCTTATAATGAATAAGCGCTTTCTTTAACATGTTTACCTGCCAGTCCCCCACTGTATTTCCACTGTCTGTATTGGTTTTACCTTGGTTCAATAAAGTGGATTGTTTGGAGTGCAGCCAATCGGACGTCCTTTGTTCTCATCGAGAGCGTGCCTGCTTGGGTGCCCCCAGAGCAAGCTGCTTGCTCTGGGGGCACCCGACAGGAGGGAGGGGCCAGAAGCACTGGCGGTTGACCCCAGAAGAGGAGGATCGGGGCTACTCTGTGCAAAACCATTGCACAGAGCAGGTAAGTATAACATGTTTGTTATTTTTTTTAAAAAATGAACCTTTAGTATCTTTTTAAATTCTTGTTTTTGGGTTCAATACCGCTTTAGGTTCGAAATTCTGAAATATAAGGCATACGACAAAAGGTGAGATAGTTGTACAATTCTGCTGCTATTTATAGCTCACTGAAACATTTCAAAAGATTTAGAAAAAGCCAACAACACTTCAGCAATGACATATACATAAGCCTCCTCGCCGGCTTCTCTCAGCCTCAGTCTTTGCCGCAGGAAGGTTACGTCCCGCTGCCTGGCTCTACTGATATAAACATGGTTTATAGAATGCCTTATCAACAACTATAGCATACATTTCTAAAGCTCCACTTCTTGTTATTCTCATCATTCGACCACCGCCGCATCTGCTTGCCGCTCCTCTTTATTTCCCCATCCATATATCTGATCCAAGCAAGGAAATGAAAAGCAGAGGTAATATGCTACACTTGTCTTAATCTCCCCAACCATCCTGCACATCAGGAATTGCCTGGCCGTGCTAATAGCTCACTGAGGTTTGCAGTTCAACCTGAGTGGAGAGGTGACAGAACGAGGAATAAAGATTAACTGTTTGGTTTTCCCTGCACGCCGCTCTCTCCCATCCCTCCAGCAACGCAGACACAATCGATGCCAGGCGACAAGATATTGTGCATGGTCAATCTCCATTCTTCCCTTGTTTAATTCTTGACTTGTCACTCCACTTATTATTCATGTATTTAATCCTCCATTAATCCCTGGATAGCGATCTAGTTTGCAGCTCCAAATGTGTAACTTATGCACCATCGTCCCCAAGAAACCACAGAAGTAAAGTTTTAAAGTTGCTTTATCAAGATGACAATCGCCATTTACTGTATGATTAGCATAATAGTAGATATGCGCTATTTGTTTGGTTACGAATTTAAATTTGGACGAAAGTTTCATTATTCTGAGATTCGGGACTATTTGAATTTCTGGATCAGAATAGAATTTCAGCGAATACAACATAAATTGTCATGAAATGAATTATCAGGATTTGAAAATGAATTTGAATCTGAAAATGAATTTGAATTAGGAAAAAAATAATTTATTTATTCCTCCGTTAATCCCTGGATAGTTATCTTGTTTGCAGCTCCAAATGTGTAACTTATGCAAGATCATCCCCAAGAAACCACAGAAGTAAAGTTTTAAAGTTGTTTTATCAAGATGGCAATGACCATTTACTGTATAATTAGCATAATAGTAGATATGCGCTATTTGTTTGGTTACGAATTTAAATTTGGACAAAAGTTTCATTATTCTGAGTTTCGGGTGTATTCGAATTGCTGGATCACAATAGAATTTCATTGATTACAACATAAATTGTCATGATTTCAAAATTAATTTGAATTCTGAAAACAATCATGTATTTATTCCTCCATTAATCCCTGGATAGTGATCTAGTTTTCAGCTCCAAATGTGGAACTTATGCACCATCGTCCCCAAGAAACCACAGAAGTAAAGTTTTAAAGTTGCTTTATCAAGATGATAATGTCCATTTACTGTATGATTAGCATAATAGTAGATATGCGCTATTTGTTTGGTTACGAATCAAAGTTTGGATGAAAGCTTCATTATTCTGAGATTCGGGTGTATTCGAATTTCTGCATCACAATAGAATTTCAGTGAATACAACATAAATTGTCATGAAATGAATTATCAGGATTTGAAAAAGAATTTGAATTAGGAAAAAAATAATGAATTTATTCCTACATTAATCCCTGGATAGTTATCTTGTTTGCAACTCCAAATGTGTAATTTATGCAAGATCATCCCCAAGAAACCACAGAAGTAAAGTTTTAAAGTTGCTTTATCAAGATGACAATGACCATTTACTGTATCATTAGCATAATAGTAGATACGCGCTATTTGTTTGGTTACGAATCGAAATTCGGACGAAAGTTTCATTATTCTGATATTCGGGTGTATTCAAAATGCTGGATCACAATAGAATTTTATCGATTACAACATAAATTATCTTGAAATGAATTATCAGGATTAAAAATGTATTTGAATTAGAAAATGTATTTGAATTCTGAAAACAATCATGTATTTAATCCTCCATTAATCCCTGGATAGCGATCTAGTTTGCAGCTCCAAATGTGTAATTTATGCACCATCATCCCCAAGAAACCACAGAAGTAAAGTTTTAAAGTTGCTTTACCAAGATGACAATCACCATTTACTGTATGATTAGCATAATAGTAGATATGCGCTATTTGTTTGGTTACGAATCAAAATTTGGACGAAAGTTTCATTATTCTGAGATTCGGGTGTATTCGAATTTCTGGATCACAATAGAATTTCAGTGAATACAACATAAATTGTAATCAAATGAATTATCAGGATTTGAAAATGAATCTGAATTCTGAAAATTAATTTAAGTTCGAAATGGAAACATATAGCAATAAATATTGTGAGGTATAAAAATGAAATAAAATGATGATTCCTTCTTGCTTTAAAGAATAGAATAGAATAAAAAATAATAGAATAGAAAAATGATAGAATAGATTGGGGTAGAATAGAATAAAACAGAATAGAATAAAAATAGAAAATACAAAGAGTAGAATAAAAAAATAACAGACTAAAAAAGAATAGACTAGAATAAAATAGAACGGATATAGCCATCTTCAGAAATTCAAATTACATGTTTTGAGTTTCAAAATTTGAATTTGAATTTCGAATCGATTTGAAAATTATGAATATACAAATGGAATCCAAACATACAAATCAAATTCTAAAAATGAATCATTCTAATATAACAAATATGGTGAAATTAAATTATTAACTTAACAAACTAATCAGAAAACAAAACACATTTTTCCATTGTGCACATCTTTACATGACAGATCCTGCTGGGTGTGTAGTGTGTCTCCTGTGGTCCACTTGAGTGTTCTCTCTGCTGGTCTTGCCAGTTATACACTGACCATAAACCGGTTGTGCCACTTTCACACTGATTTTGTAAATAACAACGGGTTCTATAAGAACTTTATTTTATTTATTTATTTCAGGTACTTATATAGCGATGATAATTTACACAGCACTTTACGTGTATATTGTACATTCACATCAGTCCCTAACCCTCAGGGGGCACCAAATCTAAGGTCCCTAACTGACATTCATACATACACATACTAGGGCCAATTTAGACAGGAGCCAATTAACCTACTAGCATGTCTTTGGAGTGTGGGAGGAAACTGGAGTACCCGGAGGAAACCCATGCAGGCACAGGGAGAACATGCAAACTCCAGGCAAGTAGTGCTGTGGTTGAGATTCGAACCAACAACACTAGTGCTGCCAGGCAGAACTGCTAACCATTTACGATCAACCAATTGTTGATCTTGAGCCTGGTTCACACCAATGCATTTTTTTTGTGCTTTTTGCAGAAAAGCACTACATTCCATTTAACATGGTTTCCTATGGGACACATTTACATCTACTTTCTTTTTAGCTGCTTTGTTTTTGGAAAGGGTTAGGAACTTTTTTAAACGCAAAAATCAGAGTTTTTGCTACAATAGAGTTCAGTGGAGAATCTGCTGAAACGCATGTAGTGTGTTGCAATTTTATTCTGACCAGCAACCAAAAATTTCCACTTTAACAAAAAGAAAGCTGAAAAGAACAGAAAAAGCGGGGAAAAACATGCAAAAAACCCTGCAAAAACGCACTGCAAAACGGAGCAAAAAGCACAATGCATTGGTGTGAACCAGGCCTTAATGTATGGTATTTGTTGGTGTTTGAGGACTAATGTATTATATTCATTGTTTCTGTAGTGCTCACCCCAGAGGGGCCGCTGGAAATAGACAGGTTCTACAAAGTAGTACAGATGCTGCCAGTCGCACAAGCACACCAACAATTTAGGATCAGTGTAGGGTTCTCCATGTGCCAGGTTAACTGGGGCACAGACAGCAATAAAAAACAGACAGGTGTTCTAATCCATCTCTACTCTAACCAACACGAAGGGAAAAAAAGTGCGGCATTTAGTTATACTTGAAATCGCTTGTGATCTGAGAGCTTAAAGTGTTAATAAACCCCGGACCCTGCATTCTCTATATCTGGTCTCCCACAATACACACAACATGGAAATGCAATTATTTTAGTAAATATAAACTGTTAAATACCTTTTCTCATCAGCAGTTAGAGCAGTCTTGTGACTTCAGCAGAGCACTGGTTAAAGCTTGTAGGAGGAGTTTTCTTTCTGTTCTAGGAGGATGCAAATCCTCTGACCCTCTGTCTGGACAGTGCTGATTGGCCCTGTGATGATCACATGCACTCTTCCAAGGAAAAAAAAAACCTCTCTAGCAATACACACTAAACTGAGCATGTGCAGAATGGCTACAATTGCAGTCTGTCTTATCAGGTGGGCATATGAACAAGAGGAGGGGCAGAGAAAACAGGATCAAATGGCCTTTTTATATGGATGCCGGTGAGTAATCACTGGCCACGACCCGGTGATTGACAGCCGAGGCCACTAATGGCAGCACGGGTTCCTACCCGGAACTGCAAAATCACCCGTGCCACCCTGTAGCAGTATTTCTGCTACAGGATGGTGCAGAACTGGTTAAACAACGCTGAGGATTAACCCCTTCCACAGTGAGTATAACAAGCATGCTTTACTGCATATACAGACTGATTTGACTGTTGTGGGTTTAGTAACACTTTTATTCTTTAGCAGGGCTTTTTTTCTCAGAGAATAGGTGCAGGAACTCCTCCCTTGTTTCCGCCCCCTATGCACCTCTGATCCCCATTCCTTGGTTTCACCCCTAATCATCTCCCAGTGCCACCCCCCCAACAACGAACCCCCACAACAAAATGCCACCCCAGCAACATTAGACCCCATGCAGCAACAATAGATCCCCAAGCAGCCAGCATTAATAGACCCTCCAGCAGCCATCAACAGAAGACCTCTCCCTTAACAGTAGATTTATCCCAGCATAAATTGACCCCCAGAAACAATATTATCCCCCACCAGCAACAATCTATCCACCACCAGCAACAATATACCCTCATGCAAAAATAGATCCCCTCCAGTGACAATAGATTCCCCCAGCAGCCAGCATTAATAGACCCTTCAGGGCACCCCAGCACCCCTTACCATTACATACATTCAGTGCGTTAGGTGCTGGAACTGCGTTCCCGCTGAAAAAAGCCCTTTATTTTAGTAATAGAAATGCTCAGAAGGTTGTCTGGGAAGCTGCGATGATGTAATCCTCTTGAGATGAAAAACATGTTTTCCTTTTTCCTTCTGCAGTGTTATGTGGCGTGTTTATATGATCAGGTCTATTTGCACAGAAAGTGCATGTCTTAGCACAATAAAGTCCTAGTAAACATCACATACAAATTTCTATAAAGCACACTCAAGTGCCGGTGGGAGTTTGGCATTTACAGATTAGAATCGCCTGAGCTTTAGCCAGAACGTGACTGCAAGGAATTGAAGCAATAAATATTATTATCATCCAGTATTTACATAGTGCCAGCGGCTTGCACAGAGCTCTACAAAACAAACCACATGTGGACTGCTCAACAAGGGTGTATTCAGGTGTTGTGCTGTCCTAGGTAACACATAAATAATTGGTGCCCCAATAAATGAACCCCCCCCCCACAGAGAGAACCTGACACCAATGAACACCCCCCCCCCACAGAGAGAACCTGACACCAATGAACACCCCCCCCCCAGAGAGAACCTGACACCAATGAACACCCCCCCCCCCAGAGAGAACCTGACACCAATGAACACCCCCCCCTACAGAGAGAACCTGACACCAATGAACACCCCCCCCTACAGAGAGAACCTGACACCAATAAACACCCCCCCACAGAGAGAACCTGACACCAATGAACACCCCCACCCCACAGAGAGAACCTGACACCAATGAACACCCCCCCCCCCACAGAGAGAACCTGACACCAATGAACAACCCCCCCCCCCCAGAGAGAACCTGACACCAATGAACACCCCCCCTACAGAGAGAACCTGACACCAATAAACACCCCCCCCCCCACAGAGAGAACCTGACACCAATGAACACCCCCCCTACAGAGAGAACCTGACACCAATGAATAACCCCCCCTCCTTCCCCCCCCCCACAGAGAGAGCCTGATGCCAAGGAACACCCCCCCCCCACAGAGAGAACCTGACACCAATGAACACCCCCCCCACAGAGAGAGCATGACACCAATGAACCCCCCCCCCCCACAGAGAGAGCCTGATGCCAATGAACACCCCCCCCCCCCCACCAGAAAGAACCTGACACCAATGAACACCCCCCCTTCCCCACAGAGAGAACCTGACACCAATGAACACCCTCCCACACAGAGAGAGCCTGACACCAATGAAACCCCCCCCCCCACAGAGAGAGCCTGATGCCAATGAACACCCCCCCCCCACCAGAAAGAACCTGACACCAATGAACACCCCCCCCTTCCCCACAGAGAGAACCTGACACCAATGAACACCCCCCCACAGAGAGAGCCTGATGCCAATGAACACCCCCCCCCTCCCCCACAGAGAGAACCTGACACCAATGAACACTCCCCCCACAGAGAGAGCCTGACACCAATGAACACCCCCCACAAAGAGAAACTGACACCAATCAACACCCCACACAGAGAGAGCCTGATGCCAATGATCACCCCCCCCCACAGAGAGAGCCTGATGCCAATGACCCCCCCCCCACAGAGAGAGCCTGATGCCAATGAACACCCCCCCCACGGAGAGAGCCTGACACCAATGAACACCCCCCCCCCCCACAGAGAGAGCCTGACGCCAATGAACACCCCCCCCCACAGAGAGAGCCTGATGCCAATGCACACACCCCCACAAGAGAGGCTGACACCAATGAACACCCCCCCACAGAGAGAACCTGACGCCAATGAACACCCCCCCCACAGAGAGAACTTGACACCAATGAACACCCCCCCACAGAGAGAACCTGACACCAATGAACACCCCCCCCACACAGAGAGAGCCTGATGCGAACATCCCCCCCTCCACAGAGAGAGCCTGACATTCACCAACAACACCCCTGCCCAGTGGTGTATTTTGGTTTTGTGCTGCCCTAGGAAAGTCTAAAATCGGGCACCCCCTCGCATCTAAATTTGTTCCACCCCTTCCTGTTTAAGACCCACCCCTTCATCTGTAAACTCCACCCCTTCCTCTTTAGGCTCCATTTCGTCCTATTAGAGCTCCGCCCACTGACAACAACAATGGGATGCTATTCCTCCCACTGACACCAATGATGGGGCACTATTCCTTCCACTGACACCAATGATGAGGCACCATTACTCCCACTGACACCAATGATGGGGCACTATTCCTCCCACTGACACCAATGATGGGGCACTATTCCTCCCACTGACACCAATGATGGGGCACTAATCCTCCCACTGATACCAACAATGGTGCCCCATCATTAGTGTCAGTGGGAGGAATAGTGCCCCATCATTAGTATCAGTGGGAGGAATAGTGCCCCATCATTGGTGTCAGTGGGAGGAATAGTGCCCCATCATTGGTGTCAGTGGGAGGAATAGTGCCCCATCATTGGTGTCAGTGGGAGGAATAGTGTCCCATCATTGGTGTCAGTGGGAGGAATAGTGCCCCATCATTGGTGTCAGTGGGAGGAATAGTACCCCATCATTTGTGTCAGTGGGAGGAATAGTGCCTCATCACTGGTGTCAGTGGGAGGAATAGTGCCTCATCACTGGTGTCAGTGGGAGGAATAGTGTCCCATCATTAGTGTCAATGGGAGGAATAGTACCCCATCATTTGTGTCAGTGAGAGGAATAGTGCCCCATCATTGGTATCAGTGGGAGGAATAGTGCCTCATCACTGGTGTCAGTGGGAGGAATAGTGCTTCATCATTGGTGTCAGTGGGAGGAATAGTGCTTCATCATTAGTGTCAATGGGAGGAATAGTGCCCCATTATTGGTGTCAGTGGGAGGAATAGTGCCCCATCATTGGTGTCAGTGGGAGGAATAGTCCCCCCATTATTGGTGTCAGTGGGAGGAATAGTGCCCCATCATTGTTGTCAGTGGGAGGAAAAGTGCCCCATCATTGGTGTCAGTGGGAGGAAAAGTGCCCAATCATTGGTGTCAGTAGGAGGAATAGTGCCCCATCATTGGTGTCAGTGGGAGGAATAGTGCCCCCTCATTGGTATCATGGTTCCCATTGCACGTGTCTCACTTCTTGCGGGGGGGGCTGTGCTGTCTCCCTGAAAAATGCCACCCTAGGCAACTGCCTTGTTTGGCTTGTGGTAAATATGCCCTGCTGCTCAATGTATTTTTACTACAGCAGGGTGGCCGCTCTGTGCTGCATCACATATATGTACGTGATCCAGCATTTTCGGGTAGAGCCCGCCACCCCATCTGTGCTGGCATTTGGTACAGCGCAAGTTGGCTACCAGGTCCCGGCCATAAATCGGCTTAGTGAATCACAACACGGAGCCCTGTGTTTACTAACAACACAGAGTTCTGAACAGGGAGACATGATGTGGTTTTTTTTTTCCCTGCAAAGCAGGGAGGAAAAACAGTCAGGTCTGTGATCAAAAAGCAGCACACAGTACACATTGTTATGCATACATTTAACCCCTTGATTGCCCCTAGATGTTAACCCCTTCCGGTGTCATTAGTACAGTGACAGTGTATAGTATTATTATTGATTACTGTATTAGTGTCACTGGAACTGTCAGTGTCATTTAGTCAGTTCCCACTCAGTGTCAGTTAGTGGCAGATTGCCCGACGCACTATCACAGTCCAACTATAAGTTGCTGATTACCGCCATTAATGGTATATAAAAAAAAATATACAAATTCCAGTACATATACCATAGTTTGTAGATGCTATAACATTCACACAAACCAAATCAACATACACTCTTCGGGATTTATTTTATTTAACCAAAGATATTGGGATTTTTTTTATCCAAAGACATGTAGCAGAATAGAATGGGTAACCTAAAGTGAACCTAACATCGAGAGACCGGACTTTGTTGGCTCATTATGGGAGACCACGCAAATATATAAAACACAATACACTTTTATTTTGTACATTAAAAATATGAATTACAATACAAGCATAAAACTTCCCCAGAGCAGTACCAAAAATGTAACAGAACACATTTTACCCTAAATGTATAAAGAATTTAGATTTTTTTTTTATGTATTGGATATGTTTTATAGCAGAACGTAAAACCTATTTTTTTGGCATAATAACAAACAAAAAACCAGTGGTGATCAAAAACCACCAAAAGAAAGCTCTATTTGTGTGAAAAAATTATTTAAATTTAATTTGAGTACAGTGTTGCATGAATGAGCATGAATGAGCAATTGCCAGTTAAAGTAGCACAGTGCTGAATAGGTTAAAAATGGCCTGGTCAAGAAGGGGGTAAACGTTTCTGGATCTCAAATTGTTGAAGTGGAGTTCCAATCAAAACCTGGCTAAGCATAAACCTGCTCCCACCCTCATTCTACACCTATGCTAACTACACAAGGAAGTTAGGATGCCTATTTTTACCTCTTCTGAAGTCGCTCTGGCCTGGTCACACTATTATCACTGTGTGATTTTTCATTTAATTTTGTATATTTTTTATTATTAACCCCTTGGCCTTTCAGCGCTATAAGGGATTTTAGATGCCGGGAGGTGGAGTTTGCGATCATGTGACCGCCATGATTGACTGTCACAACAGGTACATGTTCAGAAAGCTCCCGATCGCAAGTAGAGAATGGGAGCTTTCCGTTAACTGCCGGTAACTGTGCCGGGAGCGCACACGGTGAGGACTCCCACCCGCAGAGGTATACCCGCATGTTGAAATGCGTTTTTATTACAAAATATATAAAAAATGTTTTTAAAAATACATTTCAAATATACTGTATGTCTTTAAAAATACAAAGCTACATTTTGAATGCATTTACAAATATATGTAAAAATATATTTTAAAATGGCTATTTTATATGTTAAAAAAATCTGAAGAATATATTTAAAAAATATATATTTTAAAAAATATATATTTTTAAAATATAATCTTCAGATTTTTTTCAACATGCAGTATATATATATATATATATATATATATATATACAGTAGATTGTACGCCCCTTGAGGGTTAGGGACTGATGTGAATGTACAATATATATATAAAGCGCTGCGTAAATTGACGGCGCTATATAAGTACCTGAAATAAATTAAAAAAATATATATATATTGGCGCATTTATTTAAAGGTGAACTTGTCCTTTACACACAGTACAGATGATACCAGACTGGAAGAGCTACAGAATCCTTTTGCATGCACAGCCAGGCATAATGTGATGACTATAAGACATTTCATGGAATAACACTTTCACTGCCATTAGGTAAAGGCTTGGAGGTACAGTTGTGACCAAAATTATTCAACCCCCAATGCTGTAAAGGGGTTTAGGGACTATAGTGTACATTTGGAATTGTATTCAGAATCAAATCCTACAAGGACGTTGTAACTACCCAAATGCAACTAAAATGACATCAATTGTTTATGTAATACAGTAGTAAATGGTTCTTATGTGGTTTCTTCATTGCCACAATTATTCAACCCCTTAAAGACTACCACTCTGAAGAACAGAGGTTCATACAGGTGCTTTCCATCAGGTATTGAAAACACCTGTGGATGTCACCGAGCAGCAATCAAGCATAATAAGCACCAATTAGGCAGCTTTAAAATGACTGTGATACTCAGCTCCTTCTAGACATTTACTGGTGTGGTTACAAACATGGTGAAGGCAAGAGAATGGTCCAGGAAGACAAGAGAAGAGGTGATTTCTCTTCACAGGAAGGGCAATGGCTATAAGAAGATTGCAAAGATGTTAAACATACCAAGAGACACCTTAGGAAGCATCATTCGCAAATTCAAGGCAAAGGGCACTGTTGAAACGCTACCTGGTCGTGGCAGAAAGAAGATGCTGACTTCGACTGCTGTGCGCTACCTGAAGCGTAGAGTGGAGAGAAGTCCCCGTGTGACTGCTGAGGAACTGAGAAAAGATTTGTCAGATGTGGGTACAGAAGTTTCAGCCCAGACAATAAGACGCACACTGCGTAATGAAGGCCTCCGTGCCAGAACTCCCAGGCGTACCCCCTTGCTGTCTCCAAAGAATAAGAAGAGTCGACTGCAGTATGCCAAAAGCCATGTGGACAAACCACAAAAGTTGTGGGATAGTGTTCTGTGGACTGATGAAACAAAATTAGAACTGTTTGGGCCCATGGATCAACGCTATGTTTGGAGGAGGAAGAACAAGGCCTATGATGAAAAGAACACCTTGCCTACTGTGAAGCATGGTGGAGGGTCAATCATGCTTTGGGGCTGTTTTGCTTCTGCAGGTACAGGGAAGCTTCAGCGTGTGCAAGGTACCATGAATTCTCTTCAGTACCAGGAGATATTGGATGGAAACGTGATGCAGTCCGTCACACACCTGAGGCTTGGGAGACGTTGGACCTTTCAACAGGACAATGATCCCAAGCATACCTCCAAGTCCACTAGAGCATGGTTGCAGAGGAAAGGCTGGAACATTTTGGAGTGGCCATCGCAGTCACCAGACTTAAATCCGATTGAGAACCTCTGGTGGGACTTAAAGAAAGCAGTTGCAGTGCGCAAGCCTAAGAATGTGACTGAACTGGAGGCCTTTGCCCATGAAGAATGGGCGAAGATACCCGTAGATCGCTGCAAGACACTTGTGTCAAGCTATGCTTCACGTTTAAAAGCTGTTATAACTGTAAAAGGATGCTGTACTAAGTACTAAGATTGAATGTCACTTGGGGGTTGAATAAAACTGATAATGCTGTGAGCACAGAAAAGACATTTGTGGTTATTTCATTATAACTGTTATGTTATATTTGTCTGACCTACAAGTGCCTCTTTAATGTAAATGTAAGCAAGATGACTGAATGATCAAAAGCAATGTCAAACTGGCCAAAACACTCAATTTCAGTGGGGGTTGAATAATTTTGGTCACAACTGTATGTGTTCTATTTTTGGCATACATGTATATAGTTGATATCCTGAATTTTTTACAACATGCGTGTCAAACTCAGTTTCATTGCGGGCCGTATCAGCATTATAGTTGCACTCACAGAAATGGTTGTACGTGTAAGACTAGATGCCCAAAGCACCCTCCCCCCCCCACATCAGATGTCAAGAGCCCCCCCACCATCAGGATTCAAGAATCCCTCACCTTCCCTTACATCACAATGCAGAGGAGCAGAAAGTGCAGGGTCTGGAGGAGGACCAGAGGAGTGCCGGAGTCTGCTGAATGCTGAGATCAGGGGAGGCGGAGACGAGAGGTTGCTGCAGCTGCACAGAGATCTGTAGGAGGAGTTCTGTCCACCTCTCTGCTGCCGACTGCTGAGACCTGAGACAATGGGAGGAGGACAAGTACAAGCCTCTCCGTGGCTGCACAGAGAAACGCAGGATCTGTAGGAGTTCTGTCCTCCTCTCTGCAGCCAACTGCTGAAACAAGGTGTGGGTAGAGACAAAGAAGTGCCGCAGCTGCAGGAGAGGTGTACAGGCCACATGAAATGGCCTGGTGGGCCAGATTCAGCCTGCTGGCCTTGCATTTGACACATGGGGATTACAAGTACTGTATTATTTATATTGCATACTTTATGTTTATATATTTTTTTTTTTATCAGCAACATATTATTTATGTATGTTTTTTATGAGTATCAGATTATTTATAATTTATACTTTATATGTATATTTTATATTATATTTATACCATTTATTTAAATGTTACTACATTTATTGATTTATTTTATTATTATATTTCTACTATGCTGTATATCACAAAGATCACTGTGCTCAACAAACTAATGTGAAAAAAAATATTAAAAAAACAACAGTGTATGTACATCCTGTATAATAAAATTGCTATGTTGAAGCTTGTTACTGACATGAGTTCCCACACCTCATAAGATATATAAACCTTCAAAGTACAGAGCAACAAGTAAATACTAATAATTTGATCCCACTGTGTCAGCTCGCCAAAATACAATATTCCTCAAATATATATAGAGAGAGAAAGAGAGAGAGAAAAATAAGTATTGAACGCGTCATCATTTTTCTCAGTAAATATATTTCTAAAGATGCTATTGACATGACATTTTCACATATCGGTAACAACCCATTCATTCCATACATACAAAAAAACAAAACAAATAAGTTCTGAAATTAAGTTATGTGTAATAAAATGGAATGACACAGGGAAAAAGTATTGAAAATATGAAAAAAAGGGAGGTGCAAAAAGACATGGAAAGCCCAGACGCTAGCTGAAATCTATCAGTAAATAGAAAGCAATGCTGCCCCTTGTCAGTGCAATTAATATCAGCTGCTTCAGTCTCAACTGATGGCCTATAAAAAGGTGTCTCAATTACCAAGGTGTCACACAAGAAACAACTCATTGAGCTCTCTCAATACCTTCTCAACGTTATTGTTGCAAAACATACTGATGGCATTGATTACAGAAGGATTTCTAAATGTCTGAATGTTCCAGTGAGCACTGTTGGGGCCACAATCTGGAAGTGGAAAGAACATCATTTCACCATAAACTGGCCACAATCAGGTGCTCCTCACAAGATTTCTGACAGAGTAGTGAAAAGAATTTTCAGGAGAGTTGACTAAGAGCCAAGGATCACTTGTGGAGAACTTCAGAAAGACCTGGAAATAGCAGGTACAATTTTTGCAAGGAAAATAATAAGTAATGCACTCAACCGCCATGGCCTGTATGCTCACCACAGCACTCCATTGCTGAAAAAAAAGCATTTTGAAACTTTTTTTAAAGTTTGCTGCACAACATTTAGACAAGCCTGTAAAATACTGGAAGAATATAGTCTGGTCAGATGAGATCAAAACTGAACTCTGGATGCCATAATACACATCATGTTTGGAGGTCAAATGGCACCGCACATCACCCCAAAAACACCATCCCAACAGTGAAATTTGGTGGTGGAAACATCATGGTGTGGGGCTGTTTTTCAGCATACGGTACTGGAAAACTTCATGTCATTGAAAGAAGGATGAATGAAAGAATGTACCAAGATATTTATGATAAAAATATGTTGCCTTCTACCAGGATGATGAAGATGAAACGAGAGTGGATATTTAAGCAAGACAATGATCCCAAACACAAAGCCAAGGACACTCTCAATTGGTTTCAAAGAAAGAAAGTAAAGCTGCTAGAACGGCCCAGCCATTCTCCTGACTTGAATCCAATAGAAAATGTATGAAAAGAACAGAGTTCATAGAAGAGGCCCATGGAACATTCAAGATTTGTGTGGAAGAATGGGCCAAAACCACACCTAAGCAACACATGCAACTAGTTTCTCCATTCAGGAGGTGTCTTGAAGCTGTCATTACCAAAAAAGGATTTTGTACAAGGTATTAAATAAATTTCAATTAGCGTGTTCAATACTTTTCCCTGTCTCATTCCATTTTATTGCTCATTCCATTTTATTGCAATTTCTGAACTTATTTGTTATGGTTTCTTTGTATGTATGGATTGCATGGGTTGTTACCGACATGTGGTGAACATTTTCATTTCAATAGCACCTTTAGAAATATTATTATTATTATTGAGAAAAATGGTGACGTAAATAGGGTCCGAAGGTTTGCATTGCACTTGGTGATGTAAGGTTTGGATGCAGCTGCTCGGCCATGGAAACCCATTTCATGAAGCTCTCTATGCACTGTTGTTGTGCTAATCTGAAGGCCACGTGAAGTTTGGAGGTCTTTAGCTATTGACTCTGCAGACAGTTGGCGACTCCTGCTCACTGTGCGCTTCAACATGCGCTGATCCCACTCTGTCATGTTATGTGGCCTACCACTTCGTGGCTGAGTTGCTGCTGTTCCCAGTTGCTTCCACTTTGTTATAATACCACTAACAGTTGACCGTGGAATATTTAGTAGCCAGGAAATGTCACGGATGGACTTATTGGAGTCACTGAGCTCCTGAGAGAGACCCATTCTTTCACAAATGTAGAAGCAGTCTGCAAGGTGCTTGATTTTATACACCTGTGGCCATGGAGGTGATTGGAACACCTGAATCCAATGATTTGGAGGGCTGGCCCAATACTTTTGGCAATATAGTATATATACAGTATATACATACATGCATACAGTGGTCTATTTTGGTTTCGTGCTGCCCTAGGCAACACAAAAATTGGCTCCCCCCCGGGGAGAGAGCCTGACAGCGACCAACATAACCCCCCTCCCCCCCACGAACTTGGCCAACAACACATCTACCACCCCACCCAAGAGACCAGTCCACTACCACTGCCCCCCATACACTGGCTACAAACACACCCCCGGCGAGAGAGAGAAGGTACTCACATTCACAGCTCTGGACATCCCTGGGAATGAGAGCCGGGCTCTGCATACACCATCAAGCAGCCTGCAACCTCTCTCGGATCCCACCTGATCCCCATGCCGAATGTGTCCCTTCTTCCGGAGGGCGGTACTGCCCCCCTGAAAAATGCCACCCTAGGCAAATGCCTTGTTTGCTTTGTGGTAAATACACCCCTGCATACTTATATAAACACACATGTATTGGATTAATAGTATTCTATTATTTATGAAACATAAAAAACTATGTGTTTGTCGGTATATAAGTGACATTTATTATAATAAATATAATGGACATGTATAGTACCATAAAGTTGCCTTGTTCTTCCCTTTGTGCAGTATAGATTCGGGATGTGGATACAGAGCTGGATCTCAGGAATTCAATCCCCATACAATGTGTTAAAATATATGGGATTGAAATAAAGAATTATACTACAAATCCGTCTCATGAAAAGAAAAAATGTTTGCACTACGCCTATGAGTGGCACTCCATCACAGTCCAGTGTTACATGCTATGAAACAAGTCGACATGTCTGCCCATAAAATCCCATCATATTTCTACTGTATAAAAATCTAAAGAGATCCCAAAGTGAAAGCATTGCTATCTCACCTAACAGAAGCATCAGCCTTCAAGGAGAAATTTAGAGAAAACAAAGGCAGACAAACCTAGGTCACCCCTGTCTCTGAGCATTCAGATTTATTGGTCTGATGAGACACAGAACAAAACAAGGAAATATACAGGCAATCCATCTCACAATACATGCCAGCAGATATTGCTTTTTTAGACTGAAATGAAGTTTCTTTTCATTCTCCTTAACTCTGTAGCAGCCAGAATGTAATATTTCAGGTGTCTCCAGATTAACGGATGAAAAAAGCAAGTCATGTATGTATGAGAATAGGACATTCTAGAGGCCAAAAATCAGTGTCTGTTTATCACATGGAGCAGAAATTTCAAATTACAAATGTTTGGTATCAGCTTTTATTTCCCATGTGATAAACTTCTCACACCTAGAAAATTAAAGCGATATGAAACCCAAAAGCAAACATTTATTCTATTTCAGCCTACCAATTCTTAGACTCAGTTCATATAGCCCACGTTTACTCGGGCGCGGCAGCCCATTCATTTGAATGGGCTGCTGTGCCCGCATATCCACACTAAAAAGGTGTATGCATCCTTTTTGAAAATGCGGTCGCAGGGAAACCGCATGGTCTTTTTGACCAAGCAGCTTCCCTGCGGTTTCCTCACCCGTAATCGCTCTGCAGACTGGGATGCATGGGGGTGCCTATTTTGGAATTCTCTTTTACATTTTTTTTCTGACATGTTGGTGTTATAACTTTCACTTGGATGTTATAAGTGTCACTGGGTAAATACAACTGGATAAAACAAAAACTGTGTCTGTCTTCATTCCAGGTTGCAAAGCAGCAAACTGTGATTTAACCACTTGCCTACCGGGCAATTTTACCCCCTTTTTGCCCAGGCCAATTTTCAGCTTTCAGCGCTGTTATACTTTGAATGACACGCAAATAGACCTTTCTTTTGGTGGTATTTAATCACCCCTGGGTTTTTTATTTTTTGCACTATATACGAAGCAAGACTGAAATTAAAAAAGAACGTTTTTCTTTGTTTGTAATATAAAATTTTGCAGACAGGTAATTTTTCTCCTTCATTGATGTGCGTTGATGAGGCTGCACTGATAGTCAGCACTGATGGACACTGATAAGCAGCACTGATGGGCACTAACAAGCTGCACTGATGAAGCGGCACTGGTGGGCATTGATGAGGTGGGCAGCACAGTGGCTAAATGGTTAGCACTTCCGCCTGGCAGTACTACGGTTGCCGGTTCGAATCCCAACCATAGTACCACCTCCCTGGAATTTGCATGTTCTCACTGTGCCTGCGTGGGTTTCCCCTGGGTACTCCGGTTTCCTCCCACACTAAAAAGACATGCTGGTAAGTTAAATGGCTCCTGTCTAAATTGTCCCTAGTATGTGTATGTATGAATGTGAGTTAGGGACCTTAGATTGTACACCCCTTGAGGGTTAGGGACTGATGTGAATGTACAATTTATATGTAAAGCTCTGCGTAAATTGACAGCGCTATATAAGTACCTGAAATAATAAAATAAATAAATGAGTAGGCATTGTTTAAGCTGTACTGATATGTAGCACTGATGGGCACTGTTAGGCAGCAATACTGGGCACTGACTGCTGGCACAGATTGGAAGCACAGATTGGCAGCATTGATGGGCAGCTCTGTTGGGCACTGACAGGCACTTTTGCGGCTGCACTTAATCACTGCCCTGACAGTTGCTGGTTATCGGCAGTCCTTTCCTCCCCTGTGACATCATGAGGAAAGTACTGCCGATAACCGGCAAGTATTTACATGGTGATCAGCTGTGATTGGACACAGCTGATCATGTAGTAAAAGGCCGTTGTGATTGGCTTTTTACCGTGTCATGGGATCAGCTGTTTCAAAAGGACACAGTGATCGCAGAGCGCGTTGGGTGTGCACCGCTGGGGACACATGGGGGGGGGTGCATTCTGGGAGGATGTCATATGACAACCTTCCAGAACTGGACGACCGTGCTGTAGTCGCCATTTGGCTATAGCGCGGTCATGAAGTGGTTAAAAGGGGATGATACTTTTCTATATCTACTGTATATTTTCGGAAAACAGAGGCCCTGTGGAATAAAAACTGATAGTCGCAATTTTTTTAACTAACTATATTTGTGCAACTGTTTATTAAACACAAATAAATTTTCAGGGGAAAAATCTAATAAAATGAATTTTAGTGCAAATGCACACAATATAATACCAATTTGTTTGTAAAATACCATAGTGACACTGTACTGCTTGTGGGGGGTGATGAAGATTCTTTTTTTTTTACATTCATTGCTTTTACACCCATAAAGGCTGTAAGAGCAATCATTTCTCCTACTCTCTGGCTGCATTCTTGCAGCCATTGAGAAATACTGTGAGAGCTGTGATTGGTCACAGCTTGTCACATGGTACAAGGCTGTTGTGAATAGCCGTGCAAGGCTACATGGTGCAACATGTGATGTCAGAAGTGACATCTTGCTTACTACTATTCATGTGATCACTGATTGACCAATCAGTGATCACATGATCGGGACCTCACACAGAGGTCCCGTACAGTGACCGGAGGACACAGTGGGCACAGAATCATAGTGCCACAGGATCTCAGGGAGCGCGCACAGGCAGGGAATGCGGGAGGATGTTTATAAATGGCGTCCTGCTCCTCCACTGCTCCCGTCCGGCCGTTTATGTACATGAGCCAGACTGGAAGTGGTTAATAATTGCTATCACAAAGGGTTAAAGGGTAAACTCCTAACGTCGCTGTAAAGGGCAGGGAAGACATTGGGGTCTAATAAACCCCTGATAGACCTCAATGTCTCCCCTGCCTTTCAGAGCATCTAAATGAGCTCAGATGTGCAAAATTTGTCCCCCGGCTGTACCGGCAAGGAAATGGTGGATCTGAAACCAGAATTGACAAAATCATCATCAAATCCAGTTTCTTTGTTTACAGGGGAGATCAAGGCATGGGTATGCCTCCGTCTCTCCCTGCTCTCCATTCTGAAGCCGATGATTGTGGTCCCAGGCTCCCAGGTAAGGCCAAGCTTATGGCTGTTGATGGCTTGTGATTAGCAGCTCGCTCTTTGGACATATGTAGTAGGTAATTGTGCTGCTGTATTTGACATCCCTTGTATCTGTCCCCTCCTGTATAATCTATTATACTGATTTCAAGACCAGGCCTATTCTTTTACTTTTTTGTTTACGTGTAAACATCAGTATTTTTACCTAGAAAATTACTTAAAATCCCCAAAGATTATATATTTTTAAAAAATAGCCCCTAGAGAATAAAATAGTGGGTGTTGCACCATTTTTTTATGATTTTCAAACGCATTTTTTTTATGCATTTGAATTCTTTTTAATGGAAAAAAAACAATATAATTCCCCAGTTGTTTGGGTAAAATATAAAAGATGATTAAATTGTGCAACGGCGACAAATTATGTAAATTTTATTATCCAAAGCCTTTACAAGTTACCACTTTAGACTTTCAAAGGAGGTATGTTGCTAGAATTTTTACTCTTGATCTGATGTTCGAGGTGATACCTCTCACGTGTGGTGTGATCGCTGTTTACATACCAACACGGAACTGGAGAATGCATTCACTTTTGCATGTGATGTGGTAAGTTGGCACAATAGTTGCACTATTTATGTGAGTTTAACACTTAATTTCAATTGTGAAATAAGGAGATAATGCACTATATGCAGTTTTTGTATTTATTTTTTGTATGAGGAGAGAAAATTAATTTAAAAGGAAGA
This sequence comes from Staurois parvus, assembly GCF_062004578.1. Classification (NCBI taxonomy): domain Eukaryota; kingdom Metazoa; phylum Chordata; class Amphibia; order Anura; family Ranidae; genus Staurois; species Staurois parvus. The sequence goes on along the minus strand of NW_028318228.1, from coordinate 8,321,456 downwards.
AGAAGGGAAGTTCACACGTTTATAGATTCACTTATGAATAGGAGTACATGATCGGCTTTGGTATGTGGTGAGAACTCATGGAGAATTGAAGACAATCTTGCAGCACAAACAATCTCATATGACTGTGAAAGGGGAAAAATTATTTTATGTTGGACTTGTACGCTGGACTCTAACATATATATTCGTACCTTCCCAGGGGGCAAGGATTATTCTAGCGGCCGGAAACTCTTATTTGGATTTTTTATTTATTCATTTATTTATTTTGATTTATTTTATGCATTTTTGTGGCAGTAATTATAGATAGTTCATAGGGCACAGATATTAAGTACACACTATAGAAGGATGTGCCTTGTTCATTTTTCATTTCAGAGGTTTACAGACACTTAGTTTAGTTATTCTAAAGGCTGACTTTTTTTTACCTTCATGTAAAAACCTTTAGCGTGCATCCCCCCCCCCCCCAATACTTACTTGAGCCCAATCTTGATCCAGCGATGTGCACAAGAGCAGGTGCTCTCTCGGGTCTCTCTCTCCTCAGAGATTGGTCAGAGGGAGCCAGATCCAGTGAGGAGGGAGTGGGGATGGGACTTAGATATGCTCTTTGTGTCCCATAGATACACAGATCTGGTTTGGGAATGAGAATGCACTATATATAACAGTATTATTGTTTGAAAGAAAAACGAATTGAGCCTTCAAAACTGCTTTAAGTGAAACAAGTGAATGTGTGTATTACCTCTCAAGGAGGCCACAGTATTCCCATTATCTTTTCTTCTCCACAGAAGCCAAAAGTCTCCCTTGTAATGCCTTATCCAATGTCAGCATCAATGTCAAATAAAATCCCTCCCCTAGAATTCACAGTCATATAGATTTGTGTATCTGTAGACCAGGGGTGTCCCTAGGGTTGGTGTCACCCGGTGCCAGAACACTTGGTAACACCCCCCCTCTCTCTGCCCTCTTTCTCCCTCCCTCTCTCTGCCCTCTTCCCCCCCCTCTCTCTCTGCCCTCTTCCCCCCCCTCTCTCTCTGCCCTCTTTCTCCCTCCCTCTCTCTCTGCCCTCTTTCTCCCTCCCTCTCTCTCTGCCCTCTTTCCCCCTGCTCTCTCTCTGCCCTCTTCCCCCCCCCCTCTGTGCCCTCTTCCCCCCCCTCTCTCTGCCCTCTTTCCTCCCCCCCCTCTCTCTCTGACCTCTCTCTCTGCCCTCTTCCCCCCTCTCTCTCTGCAGACTTTCTGCCTCCTCAGCCCCTGGCCAGACCAAGGTAGATCCGTCCAAATCAGGAGGTACTGGGTCTTTCAGACGTTCCAAAGGGGAATTACTCCCAGGGCCCCAGCTTAACGTGTGGCGCTCCCCGGTTTCTGTTCCCCCCGTAATAGCCATCCAGACCCCCATCATACCAGTAAGGGTACTATACAACAGCCATCCCCGCAAAGCTAGAATGGCTGGGAGCAACCCCACTGGACACTGATAAGAACAGATACTACACTTGATCTTAGCCAAAAGGCCGAGAAGCGATATCATTCTCAACTGATGGCCTATAAAAAGGTGTCTCATTACCAAGGTGTCACACAGGAAATATCTCATGATGGGTAAAAGCAAAGAGCTCTCTCAAGACCTTTGCAAACTTATTGTTGCAAAGCATACTGATGCCATTGGTTACAGAAGGATTTCTAAACTTCTGAATGTTCCAGTGAGCACTGTTGGGGCCATAATCCAGAAGTGGAAAGAACATCATTTCATCATAAACCGGCCACGACCAGGTGCTGCTCACAAGATTTCTGACAGAGAAGTGAAAAGGATTATTGGAAGAGTTGACTAAGAGCCAAGCGTTACTTGTGGAGAGCTTCAGAAAGACCTGGATTTAGCAGGTACAATTGTTTCAAGGAAAATAATATGTAATGCACCCATCCGCCATGGACTGTATGCACGCTCACCATGCAAGACTCCATTGCTGAAAAAAAAAACATGTTGAAGCTCTTTTAAAGTTTGCTGCACAACATTTAGACAAGCCTGTAAAATACTGGAAGAATATAGCCTGGTCAGATGAGACCAAAACTGAACTCTTTGGATGCGATAATACACTATGTTTGGGGGTCAAATGGCGATGCACATCACCCCAAAAATACAAACCAACAGTGAAGTGGAGGTGGGAACATCACGGAGAGACCCTGACACCGACTAGCACCCCCCTTCCCCATGAAGATAGCCTGATATTGACCAACAACGCCCCAGCACAACCCTCCCCCCCACCCAAGAGAGCCCTCCAATACCACCATGCCCCAGACACTGACAACCCCCCACCACCCCAGCGAGAGACAAGACACCTTCACAGCTCCAGGTCCAAGAAGACTGTGGGACCAGTAACACAGTGCAGTGTGGCTCATGCATGCGCAGTAGGCAACTGGCTATGAAGCTGGAAGGCTTCACTGCTGGCTTCCCTTACCCAAGGTGCCAGCTCTTGCAACCGAAGCCGAATGAGGAATCTCATAAACTTTTACAAACTGCAGTGGTATTGCGCGGTGCACCTGAGCCTTCCACCAGCGAGAAAATGCTAGAATCTCATGCAACAGGGCTAGACATCCAGTGTACATAATAAGTATTTTATCTGAAAAACCAGGGCTTCCCTGGCACAGTGATTTCAAAAGAAAACATCCTTATCACAGTTGCAATCTCTGCAGTCTGAACACATCTTGAGTTCCAAGCCACACAGCAAATTAACTTGTTATTAAGATGGTTTTAAAAGGCCGTATTATCTGAAGTCAAATCTTCTGGATCGATGTTCACACATGTGCATATTCCCTCCAAATCAATTAGCACAATTAGGGTGTTGAGAGGCTCCTACTATCCTAGCATCACAGAAAGAAAGCCAAAAATAAAGCAGTAAAAAGGCTTTGAAATGTTTGGATAAATTACTTACAAGATCGGATATGTCTATTGCTAGAAAAAAATGTCATGTTTGGCTTTGAAAAGTTACTCCAACGCACATCTCATCCTTTGTAATTAACATTCAGCAGTGGACGGCATGGACACAGAGACACAATTATATTAAATTTAAGTCAATAATTCATAAACTATAATGCATTATTAATCAATTATCGAGGCCTGAATGACTTTTAATGAGATTAAGATGATTTGAACACTAAGCAGTTGAATCATATTGATTTAATCAATGTGCTTAATTAAACTGTGTACATTCTCTTCAGGATCATTATTTTCAATATCCAGTGCAAGTACTTCCTTTGATATTGTGCTCTCTCAAGTTCTTTTCTCAGTTTTGTTCTTCTTCTATCTTAAACAAGCCTATATAGGAGTCAGAATCCTCATTAAATAAATGACTAATTGAGTGCAAAAGCCATTATGGGTGAATTAACCCATTTACTTTCATGCAGTGACACAGACTTATTACTCGGCAGTCTTCTCTATCTGGGAATTAATATTATCTGATCAGGGTATACCTCTCCTCCTCCTGCCTGATGCAGAAATTCATAATATGCCTGCCATACGTAATACAAATTAAGATTTGTACACAAGTTGCATGCAATCATAAGTAAATGTCACTGATTTATTAAACAATGAGCAAAAAAGGAGCTACCAAATTATTGTGTGGGAAAAGTATATAAACCATCAAAAACTTCTGGCCAGCAAAGTATTTTGTTTTAAAAAAAAGAGCTGGATTAATTCCTAAATGCACAAAATCTAACAAGATACTAATATTTATAGGTAATAACACCAGGGGCAGTTGAAACAGAGAATATCCAATTGACTCTTTGGGAATCACAATGGATTTCTTTCTGCCATTGGAGCGAATAGGGTCATGCTTTATTGTTTTTTGTTTTCTGGGGGTGGGGGGTTGCCTTCCTCTGGATCAACTGTGGGTAAATAATTGTGTATATGGTATTTTTTTATCATTTTTTTTTAATTGGCTGATCTTGTATCTATACCCATTCATTGATGCTGTTGGATGAAATATAAGCACAGGCACAGAATATCTATTATCTGCAGAAGCACAGATGGTGATGACCAGGATTCTTTCCTGATTATGTAGAGTCTGTCAACACACACATACACCACACACACTGTTTCAAGCTAATATTCAACCCAATATCAATCTAGGGGTTGTATTTTTAGTTTAAGTGCTGGAAAACTTCACCTAGGGAGGGGTACAGAGCACAGGATGCTCCAAATTATGCTAAGCTGCAAAATAAGAGGACACTACCTCCTCAATTCTTTGGTGTCCCACTTCCCACTTGAGACTGGAATGGGCAAATCAGGAACACTATGCGAGCTCTCCCCTGTAGAGCTGCCATGTCACTTACATTGCCATAGCACCAAACGTCACCCAGATATGCAGAGAGTCATTTATTTACAAGGCCACAGAGACATTGCCTAGACTTAGCTCCCAGATGCCTTCTAGCAAGAATTCTCTGAAAGAAATCTCTTGGGTGAAGTCCCTGGGTGGTCAATACAGTTGCAGGTGCAGGTCTCTCAGCTCAGGACCCCAGTAGACATCAACAGAATACCAAAAATGGCACCCTTTGGGGCAGCAGTCCCTTGGGCTACTGGGACTTCCAAACCCAACTGAACCTCTGCTGTCTCCCTCTCAAACTATTAATTAGCTCCTAAGCCCTCTGCTAGGCACGCCTCCCCAGTGATTGGCTGAGTACAAATTAATGCTCCAGCTGACTCATTCAACTCTCCCCTCCCTATGTTTCAGAGGCCTCCAGAATACAGGGGAGAGCAGTCAACCTCTGCAGCCAGTGAGAGTCAGAACAGACAAAAGCAATTAAGAGGCATTCACTTGATTACAGTGAAGATCAAACAATCTAAATTTACCTACCACCTAACAACCTACCTAGCAGGGTGCTATATATCTTTTTTTCCTACCTATCTAAAAAGATTCCCAGGTATTAGTACTATCCTCCAAAGTGGGTAAAAATTAACTTTTTTCAGGAAACCTTGTCACATATTTTACCTAACCTGCCATCTAATTTGATATTACTGCCCATCCAGGTAGATAACCTGTCTGGATGGACTCCAGTCTTATAGGACATATAATGATAGCTGGACTTGCATTGCTCTACTGCAGCCTTTCTCAACCATGGTTCTGTTGTTTTCCCTAGAAGTTCTTCAGCAGCAGCTCATTGGGGTTGATTTAATAAAAGCCAATAGGCGGTGCACTCTGCATTCAATTTTCCCCAGAGCTTAGTGAAGGTGCTGAAGTTTCATTTTGCAAATAAAAACAACCTAATCATTTGCAAGGAAACAAACCAATAAAATGTTTGCTTGCACAAGATTGGATAATGGAAGTCATTCACTAAGCTCTGGGGCAAATTCCCTTGTCTACTTGCCTATGTAGCACCCTCTTACTGTAAATAGGTGCTAGAAGTAGATAGATTTAGTTCTGTCTCACTGTATCCAGTGGGTCTGCATATATTTTTATTAGATAAATTTAGCTTGTACTGTACTCAGTATGGCTGAAAATCTGGGTCAAGCAAATTTAGTTCTATCTCACTGTAGTTAGTGCAGCTGCAGATGATTGTTCATCGATTTCTCTGTGTCTCAAAGGCTGTAGATTTAATTGCTCTTGCTCTGTATCTCCAGAGCCACCTGGACAGTTCTGGAACAGTGTGGAGCAATGTAAATGGGCAGCATGAATATTTACACAGTCCCAGCCAATATGCAAGGTGGCTGCTGGGAAGTGCATGTAAATAGTCTGAGATCTTTAGTCGCCTGGTCTTGTCCTGGGCAGTCCTGCCATGTATCCGCTGCTTGTGTGGCCTCAGCTGGGATAGCTGAGAGGCCTGGAAACTGAATGAGGGACTGTCTCTTGTTGGATCTGGCCTGGGATCACTTGTAGAAGTGTCTGGAGGACATTGGAAGGAGGTGTTCATTTGTCTGGGGACATTTGTGAGTACAGACTGTGTGAGAAATCCTTGAGAAGGTGGACTGTCGCTACCCCTCTGGTGTTAGAGAGTCAGCTAAGAGTGCAGGAAAAGGAGATACTGGCTGGTATCCAGAAGGGCTTAGTCCATCTTGTTCTGTGTTAAGGAGACTCTGCTCAAGTTACTTAACCTCCCTGGCGGTATGATTATTTCAGATTTTTGGTGCTGAAAGCAGTACTATTATTTTGCATGGAAATTTGGCGTTTTATATTGTAGGCCTGTAATTTTTAGGAATAACTCACTGAAATCTGTCCGAACAAGAGTCTAGTAAACATCCCGGGTATGATAAAACTTGAAACACAAAATCATAAATTATAATTTAATAAATAATCATAAAAAATAATAATATAATAATAATAAATTTAATTAAATAATATAATCAAACCAAAAACACTTAAAATTTGAAATATAGCGCCAAGTTCGCACATCACTGAGCAACGTCGCAAAATCGTTTTCAGTGTCTGATGATGAATTTCCCCACGAATCATTATCATTCAATTCTGCAAGTGGTTCTGATTTACTATCGCTGTTCTCTAGCTGGTCTAAAATCGCTTTTGACCTAAAGGGACACTTTTTGGACGCCATGGACGTTTCTCAGTTTCCAGGCAGAAAGAACAGTAAAAATGCAGGCAGGGCACAGGACAAAGCACTAGGGACAAAATGTATGTGAAATGGTTTGGTACAGTAATGTTTTACTATGTGATTTTAGTGATTTTTGTGAATGTCACTTTTTGTCATATTAAATTTCCCGCCGTTCCTTCCCCGTACGTCCCGACGCTCGCAGAGGACGGAACCAAGATGACAGATGCCGGCATCCGCCGGATTACATTGCCAGGGACACTGCAGGAGGGACATCGTGGGAGCTCAGGACAAGGTAAGTGACCGAGGGATCCCGGAGCAACGCCTCATGGTAAGCCCGAGTGTAGCTCGGGGTTACCGCTTGTGGTACTGAAGCTTTACCCCGAGCTACACTCGGGAATACCGCCAGGAAGGCTACAGAAAGAGGTTTATGCCTTTGTCTGCTTCAACCAAACTGGGTGCATTGGTGGCACCTACAGGAACTGTGCTTGAAGTGCTGCAGAAGAGTGTCCTCATCTTGTACATAATTATTTCTGGAGCATCCCACTCATCTGCAATCCCTATACAAGTTATCCCTAAAAGTAAAAACACTAAAAATAATACCACTGTTTACTGAGCCAAAGAGTGACTGTGTTCGTGTGCCTGGTGGGGGTAAAATTACAGAACAATACCTCAGGGACTTATCTAACTGCTGTTTCCTATTAGGGTACCGCTATATCTGCATAGTCCTTGGCCAACTTTATTTAGCATTTGCCAGTGTTGTGGGAACAGTGGAATCTCTCAACTTACAGCATTGATCTTTTTAGCAGTCTGTAAGAAGGGACATTCTTCTAACTAAGCACCACACTAAGGGAGGAACTGCACTGACCACCAACTTATCAGGGCATTCTTCTTTCTGAATACCAGTAAAAGGGCATTCTACCCACTGGCCCTACATCTCATGGGGCATTCTCCCCAATAGCCACCTATGTAAAGGGTATTCTTCACACTGACCACTAAAATAAGGGGCATCTTTCCCACTGACCACCAATGTAATGGGGCATTCTTTACATTAACTATTGGTGTTAGGGGGCATCTCTCCCACTGACCATCAAAGCAGAACTTTTTCCATTGATTAATGATCTAAATGGGCATTTCTCCACTGGACATCAGTGTAACGGGTATTTTTCTACCCACCACTAAACGTAGGGGGACATTTATGCACTGACCACCAATATCTAGAGGCACATTTCCACTGAAGATTAATATAATGGGTAATTTCTCCAATGACCACCAATGTAAGAGGAGAACTACACCAACCATCAATTTAAGAAAGCATTCTTCTTTCTGACTACCAATGCAAGGGACATTCTACCTATTGGCCCCACATCTAACTGGGCATTTTCTTACACTGACAACTAAAATAAGGGTCGTTTTTTCCCCATTGACCATCAAATGTAATTGGTTATTCTTTTCACTGACCACTAATGTAAGGGGGCATCTTTCCCACTGACACTTTTTCCATTGACCATTAAAGTGAGTAGACACTTACCACCAATTTACCGGGATATTTTTCTACTGCCAATTAATGTAAGGGGACATTTCTGCATGGACAACCTATGTACTGTGATATATATCCACTGACAATTTATATAAGAGAACATTTGTCCACTGACCACCATTGTAAGGGGGCATTTCTCTAATGACTACCGTTGTAAGGGAGCCATCTCTCCACTGATCATTACTGTAAGGAGGCACTTTTACACTGGCCACCAATGTAAAAGGTGTCAATAATTTACACTGGCTTTTATGTATTTTTTTTCTGACATTTGTATTGCTTTCATGATTTTAAATGAAATTAATTTTTCGTATAGAGCAGATATTAAAAATTGATGAATGTCATTGAATGGCAAATATACTAGATACACCACTTTTTTATTCTTTTATTAATTTTAATATCTACAACTTAGTGGTAACACTGCTGTACTGTGAGCTGTAGATATAATTTAGGAGGGGATCCTATTTTGATAGGATGTGAGGGAAAGTCTACCCAACAGGGACACAGATGACAATAAAAACCCGACTCTAAGAATTCCCCAGTCTCTCCAAAACAAAACAAAAAAATAAATGGATGGAGCTTGAAAAATGACCGCAGCCCCTCTTTTGGTGTGTATTACACATAATAATAAAAAAAGTCTGTTGAGACAGACTCATGTACAAAATCCCCAAGGCTTGCATCCTAGCTAGGCACTCTCTTGTTCTATTTTTAATACTTGTATTTTTTCACCTTCCTATATGTCAATAAAACCTGCTGAAATACATTTTAAAGCGTCTTTGCATTTATAAAGTAAGCCTTAACTAAAAATATCTACAAAAGTCAAGCTGCTAAGTAGCATACTGGATTTATTTAACCCTACCACACATTATTTTATATGTGATTAACCTCTGGCAGCACAGTGTATGAAGCTGGCTAAATGATCGCAAAAAGCATTATTTCTGCTCATTTCTTTTTAAGTACACAAATGTTGTACTAAATAGCCCAGTTTCAACTTTGAATTTCTAGATTGCGTTAATGTTTTTCTCCCTCCATTGCAGTATAATGTCTTATATTTCTTTTGAATTGTATTCATTAAAATGGTAATGGTAGATCTGGACATTACTGTTGTAGGTGGAGTCACCAAGAGGAAATCTCCACCAGGCAGTTTGTACATTCATGGAACTAAACTGGATTACATTTGATGCACCCTTTAGGGTTCAATGGTTATACAAATGTAACCATTATGATTATTGTGGTATTTATTAGTGGGGGTGACCTAAATTATAACAATTGGAATCCCAGAGCCCAGAAACTATTTCCTTTCTTCCTTTCAGGATCAGAAGTAAGGTGACATTTGCCCAACAAGTTGGCCAACAATCAGACATCACTAAAACACAAACGTCTTAGTTGAACTTTTCCCTTTTTTCCTAGTAATTTATTTTGACTGTTCACTGCATGTGTAGTCCAGAGTACAGTCTCTTCTAATTTTTGTCATTGGTAATGGAGCCATGTGTTGGAATAAGATAACTCCAGCACACATGCACAGGAGTTGCATTATCAGTGGCCATCCACTAGCCCATGAAGGAAGATGCCAGGCCAGAAGAAGCAGAAAATAGCAGTAGCATGATGGCACAGGGAGTGTGAAGCTGCCAGTGCTGGAAAAGGACAGACTAATGCAGGCCATAGACGGTTCGTTTATCGGCCAAATTCTTGGCCGAAAAACTAAAAATAGGTCATTCTGTTGCCACCAATGCTTACGAAAATCAGCCGTTTTTTGTAAATTTTCCAGCATGACCGATAAAAGAAACGTGGAGAAACCGCGAAAATCGGCTGACGACATTGCCCCACTAACGGTGCACATATTGGCCTATTATTGTTTTGGACAAAAATTTGGCCGATAAACGAACCATCTATGGCCTGCGTTAGTGGTAAGTATGCCACAATGTACAGGTATGCATTCTCCATGCTACAATCTAAATCCTGAAGAAGCATGCAGCAACCAGTTGGTAGAGGTCTGCAGTCTGTGGTTTTTGTCCTTTTCAGTGGTTTCTTAATACATATTTTTATTATGGGGACATTACATAGGCTTGTTGGATTTCCTAACACAACAGTTGCTCTTGTGTTGCCTTGTTTCGGTGAATGAAATATTAGTAATGAGTTTTAAACCTGTTTGGTCAACATTCTGTAAATTTGTTGAATTAAAAGTGAAATTCTAGTCAGGTATTATGCAAAGTAACAAACGATGGATATCTTTTTGGGTATAGAACAACAGGCATGTTGTCCTAATGGGCTAGCATGCAGGTTTCTTGGCATTTAAGCAATGCACTCTCATGTTAGCTATTCCAAGTGTTATGTTGAATTCCCTGGTGATCTTAAGTGCCTCCTAGTATCGTCTCAGTGTTCTCAATGTTCCCTGTGTCAGTGTTATCTGTACCTCCAGTGGTCCTGGTGTAAATCCAGTCTATAACCAGCTCCTGTGTGTCTCAGTGAGTGTAACAACCTCCTGTCTGTTCCAGTGATTCCTAGTGTACCCAGCTACTGTGTTCCTCCAGTGATCCCCAGTGTTTTTGGTGTTCTTCCTGCCTGTCCCCTCCCCCAGTGTGACCTAGTGCACTCCAGATTGTACCCTGCTTCAGTGCAGGCCCGGACTGGCCATAGGGCACACTGAGAAATTGCACGGTGGGCCGGGACCGCCTAGACAGGAGGGGCGGCATATAGAGGAATCGATCCATCTATTTCTCTCCTGCAGCTGCTGAATGCCTGCTTTTCCTCTCCCTCCTGCATTCAATGGCTGCAGGAGAGAAATGGACAGATCGGCTCCTCCATGTGCCGCCCCACCGTTCCTCGTATTCTTCTACTTTCCTCTGTCTTCTCTCCTGCTCCCTCTGTGCTCTCTCTGATCACCACCCCCCCCCCTCCTGCCGGATGCTGTGGGGGATCTGTCAGGATTGAGAGCAGGGGGGGGATGGTAAATATGTAATTTCCTTGCTTGAATGGACAGTCAGTGATCGGTGCAGATCGATGACTCTGTCCATTCATAACTAAGGCATAGTAAACTGTATACTTCAGTTTACAAATCAATGGGAAGCTTTGTACAGAGCTTTTCCTGTCCATTCATTCTGTACAGCTGAGGGTGTAGAGATGGAGATTGAGGGCTGTGTACTCAGTCTCCTTTCTCTGTCTCAAAGGTGAGATGTCAAGGGTCTGTTTAGACCCCTGATATCTCACCAAAGCCCCTAATGGGGCTCCTAAAAAAGCTGGAAAAAAATTAATTGTAAATAAATAAAATTATAAAAAAATTTAAAAAAATAAAATAAAATTACAAAACTACTAACACCAGTGGCTGAACTACCACGGTCACAAAGGTTGCACTTGCTACTAGGCCCTGGCGTTCCCCTACCAGACTCCAAGGGAAGGGTCCCCAGGGGCTGCTCAGTCTAAAATGCCCAGGTCTATTTTTTGTGCCCTGATGATCGGTGCTGATCCCTACTCTGACAACTGTCGGTTCTTGGCAGTACTTTCCTCATGCTGTGACAGCTTGAGGAAAGTGCAGCCGATAACCGGCAATTGCATTTCCCGGTGATCAGTGTGTCATTGGACATGGCTGATCACGTGGTAAAAGGCTGCTGTGATTGGCCTTTTACCATATCACATGATCAGCTGTGTCCGTAGGACACAGCGATCACAGAGATTGCCGGGTGTGCGAGCCTGGGGGCGCGCAGGAGAGCATGCTCTGGGAGGACATCATATGACGTCCACCCAGAACTGTCCGGTCGCAGTGAAGCCATCATTTGGCTATCTGCAGTTGGCAACTGGTTAATAAAAGCAAATTAGTTACTCTGATACTTCATCATGAGATCCTTTTTGCTTTATATTTTACATTGATTTAATTGGAATCCTGCAGTCTTAAAGTGATACTTACCTGTCATAAGCTGATCGGAGGAAGATTGCCATTTATTATACCCAAAGTGTTGGGAATGCGTGGTTGGCTTTCCCTTTGTGTGGGTCAAACTTTGAGGTAAGCGGCAGCCACAAGAAGTGTCGGTTCACTGTGGTGGAGCACATCAAATAGTTTATATGGAGCAAGTATGATATATGCATGCTACAACGCACAATTTGTTCAGAGGAAACTAATTTGCACATGAAATTTTAGGACTGTAGTGCAATATTATTATCTGCATGCGTTTAGATACGTTTTTTTAGTACACATGAAGTTTATATTGGGGTTTTGAGTATGCCCTGTTTTTGAGAAAAAAGGGTATTTGCACAATATATTTGTGATTCATTTGTAATTTTATTAGTTTGATTATCATTTTGTTTTACATGTGTTTACATGCATTTATTGATACAGATATAGTTCCTGTTGGATGCTATTTATATTTATTGAATGATATATTTATGCACATCTATATTGAGTTGGACACATCTTATTAGTTGCGCTGCACTTTTTTCATTTGTTTTCCATAAGTTCTTTTAAAACTTAGGAAATGATTTTATTATTAAAATTGGACCTATTGGACTGCAGTGCTAAAATTTGATTTTGTCTGTCTCAAACTGAGTTCAGGACCGAAAGTCTCAATTTCTTTCAATGAGGCTATATTCTCCCTACACAAAGAGTAAGAGAGTAAATCACGCGTTCCATTTTAGACTGCAGTAAATAAAAAAGTACATTTATTGAAGTGTTTCCTTCATACTGAACCCCCTACACACACTTTGTTGCACGGCAACATACTTTCCAAAGCGCCTCTATCAATCAAAACACCCTATGCAGGCCCCCAAACAAAATAAAAAAATATATGTTACTGGTAGGCGTAATTACTGTAAATTGTAAGAAAAACAATTTAACAGCAGCTATCTAAAAAGAAGAATCAGTAGCACCACACTCCTCTGCTACGTCATTCCATGATAAAAATGTCTGGGGCCGCAGCAATAGTTGTGATAGAAGAAGAAATCCTACTGAGCTTCTATTTTTAAATTCAATTCCACAAAGTAGTAAGAGACCAATTCATCCAAGCTAAGTGCTTCTGTACTGTAGCATGAATGGCATTAGAGTTATCCTTCGTGTCTTTCCTACATCTGTACTCCCACTACCACCACTAGAGATGGATGGATACTCCGTAACTTAGCTCTAGGTCTCCAATGGAAAAGCAAATTGGGTAAAATTTTCACAGCTTCCGGAAGTTATATACTTACATAGTTAGTCTTGCTGAAAAAAAACAAAAGTCCATCCAGTTCAACCATTAAAAAAAAAGTTATAATCCTATACCCACAGTTGATCAAGAGGAAGGCAAAAAAACCAGCAAAGCATGATCCAATTTGCTCCTGCAGGGAAAAAAAATCCTTCCTGATCCCCCGAGAGGCAATCTGATATTCCCTGGATCAACTTTGCCTATAAATGTCAGTATCCAGTTATATTCTGTATACTAGAAACAATCTAGGCCTTTTTTAAAGCAATCCACTGAGCTGGCCAGAACCAACTCTCGAGGAAGTCTATTCCACATTTTCACAGCTCTCACTGTGAAGAAACCTTTCCATGTTTGGAGATTAAATCTCATTTCCTCCAGACGTAAAGAGTGCCCCCTTGTCCTCTGTGATGACCTCAGGGTGAATAACTACACCGAGTTCACTATATGAATCACTGATGTATTATACATGTTGATCATATCCCCCCTTATGTATTATACATGGAGATCATATCCCCCTTATGTATTATACATGGAGATCATATCCCCCCTTATGTATTATACATGGAGATCATATCACCCCTTATGTATTATACATGGAGATCATATCCCCCTTATGTATTATACATGGAGATCATATCCCCCCTTATGTATTATACATGGAGATCATATCACCCCTTATGTATTATACATGGAGATCATATCCCCCCTTATGTATTATACATGTTGATCATATCCCCCCTTATGTATTATACATGGAGATCATATCCCCCCTTATGTATTATACATGGAGATCATATCCCCCTTATGTATTGTACATGGAGATCATATCCCCCCTTATGTATTATACATGGAGATCATATCCCCCCTTATGTATTATACATGGAGATCATATCCCCCTTATGTATTATACATGGAGATCATATCCCCCCTTATGTATTATACATGGAGATCATATCCCCCCTTATGTATTATACATGGAGATCATATCCCCCTTATGTATTATACATGTTCATCATATCCCCCCTTATGTATTATACATGGAGATCATATCCCCCCTTATGTATTATACATGTTCATCATATCCCCCCTTATGTATTATACATGGAGATCATATCCCCCCTTAATCTCCTCTTCTCAAGAGAAAATAAATTCAGTTCCTCTAATCTTTCCTCATAGCTGATCTCCTCCATGCCTCTTATCAGTTTGGTTGCCCTTCTCTGTACTTCCTCCAGTTCCCCAATGTTCTTGTTGTGAATTGGTGCCCAAAATTGAACTGCATATTCCAGATGAGGTCTTACTAATGATCTGTACCGGGGTAACATGATATCTCTCTCTATGAAGTCTATACCTCTTTTAATACATGCATTAATAATTCATGATAATTTGCAAATTGGAAGGGGGTGATCTGCATCACTGGCAGGGCAAACAGTTTGCTCATGTCCAATATCAACAAAGGATTGCTTCTATCTATGAATTATGGAGAGGTATTTGTAAACTAGGATGTGTTTAGCCAAGCCCTGTTCTCACTGGGTTCTGTTATCAAAAGCCGGCCATAGATGGAGCGTTTTTCTTTCCTGCAACCTGTGAAAAAAATCACTTGATTCCCCCATCAGCATAGTTTCCTGCAAAGCCATTGTGGTCTCCCAATGGGGGTAGCTGTGCCTCCGGGAGAACACAGTGAGAACTGCTAGTTGCTATAATAGCCGCTAGCAATAATCGCATGCAAAATCTGACAGTCTGATTGTACACAAGTTGATTGATTGATCAACTTGGGTACGTTCAGCCAGCCCATACATGATTTGAATCTCAGCTGGTCCCTGCTGAACAGGCAGCGATTTGAACCGCCTATGGACAGCTTAAGTCAGGCATAGACTCAGTCCTTCCTCTGTGTGTTACAGTGGTGTTAAACACAAAGGGCTCATACATATTAGTGGTTGGGGGGGTAAAAACCCCATGATTTATCCACTGTTTTGCTGCCCCCACCACTCCCAATTAAGATGTGGAAGCCAGCTATGTACACATGCTGCGATTGAGGCAAGAATAATACACAGCGGGCACTACTGCCCGACAATTGCAACCCATATTCAAATAATTGGAGCTGCTCCACAACCACTCCACAACCGCATGCAATGCACACGATTGTGACAAACAAGTGCAGGGTCCCAGAGGTTAAAACAAGCGGTAAAGAGGCGCTACAATGCCTACTCACCATCTGTCGAATTCTCTCTGAAGAGCGATTCAAATACAGATCTCTCTTCAGACACTAACGCTAGAGTGAACAAGCCTAAAAACAATAAGTGTAAATATCGCACCATACCCATCCTTAAAAGTGGTGGATGCATTCGTTTTTAGTTTTTAGTGAGTTTTTCAGCTTTTTTTAACGTTTTTGCATTAGTGTTTAGCGGCGTTTTGCCATGTTTAGCGGTGTTTTTCCATGCTTGTGTTCTTTAGCTTTTTTTTGGTAAAAAAAAAGTTCAAAAACACCGTTGTGCAGCGGTTTACTGCATTTTGCCGCGTTTTTTAGTGTCACAGCGTTTTTACAGCTAAAAAACTCCTCTAGAAACCCACTTGGCCAGCCATACACGGGTTGATTTTCAAACGATTTTTAGTTCGAAAATCGGACCTAAGAATAACCAGCTGATTTTTGCTCTGTTGGCACCAGCCAATTTTCGTGGTTCCTCCCCATTTCGTTTATCGGGCATGCTGGAAAATTTGTGAAAAATGACCGATTTTCAAAATCATTGGTGGCACCATCGGATTACAGAACGAACGATGTTTTTGATTTTTGATCGAAAAATCGTTCAGAATTCATGTTGGCCTGCTTTAGGGTTTGTTCACACTTGACTTCTTCCCAAATGCCCCTATAGCATTAGACAGGCGTTTTACAAGCATTAAAAATGCTCCCTAAATGCTCCCCAAATGCCCTATGTGTGGTTTTGAGGTGTTTCCAAGCATTAAAACCGCACCACAAATGCCTATAATGAACTTAATGGTATTAACCCCCCCCCCAAGGGTATTTAACACAAAATTAAATATGTGTTGATAAATACTGCAAAAGATCGTGCGGTAACCTGTTAAGTAGAATTCACAAACAGAACAGAAAGTAGAAAAAGATGCAATATTTATCACCAGGGTTTTTCTGGCAGTATTACATGCTATATTTTTTCAGATACTAATCCATACCAGGCCCTAGGGGTCTGGTATGGATTTTAAGGGGTACCCCATGCCAAAATAAAAAAAAAAACTGCACAGGGTCCCCACCAAATCCATACCAGACCCAAAATCCCTTAGGATTGTGAAGGGACCCCCACACCATTTTTTTTTTAATTTTGCATGGGTTTTTCCTTACATCCATACCAGACCTAAGGGCCGTATTATTTTTAAATTTGGTGTGGGGTTTTCCTTAAAATCCATAACATAACCAAAGGGCCTGGTATGGATGGGGGTGGCACCCCACGCTGTTTTTTCATCATTTTTAATTTCCGACATGGTTTGTTTACTGACAGCTGATGAGTTATCTGTTGTTAAGGACACAGCGGTTATCTGTTGTTAAGGACACAGCTGATGAGTTATCTGTTGTTAAGGACACAGCTGATGAGTTATCTGTTGTTAAGGACACAGCTGATGAGTTATCTGTTGTTAAGGATACAGCTGATGAGTTATCTGTTGTTAAGGACACAGCTGATGAGTTATCTATTGTTAAGGACACAGCGGTTATCTGTTGTTAAGGAAACAGCGGTTATCTGTTGTTAAGGATACAGCTGATTAGTTATCTGTTGTTAAGGACACAGCGTTTATCTGTTAAGGACACAGCTGATGAGTTACCTGTTGTTAAGGACACAGCGGTTATCTGTTGTTAAGGACACAGCGGTTATCTGTTGTTAAGGACACAGCTGATGAGTTATCTATTGTTAAGGACACAGCGGTTATCTGTTGTTAAGGACACAGCTGATGAGTTATCTATTGTTAAGGACACAGCAGTTATCTGTTGTTAAGGATACAGCTGATGAGTTATCTGTTGTTAAGGATACAGCTGATTAGTTATCTGTTGTTAAGGACAGAGTGGTTATCTGTTGTTAAGGACACAGCTGATGAGTTATCTGTTGTTAAGGACACAGCGGTTATCTGTTGTTAAGGACACAGCTGATGAGTTATCTGTTGTTAAGGACACAGCTGATGAGTTATCTGTTGTTAAGGATACAGCTGATGAGTTATCTGTTGTTAAGGACACAGCTGATGAGTTATCTATTGTTAAGGACACAGCGGTTATCTGTTGTTAAGGAAACAGCGGTTATCTGTTGTTAAGGATACAGCTGATTAGTTATCTGTTGTTAAGGACACAGCGTTTATCTGTTAAGGACACAGCTGATGAGTTACCTGTTGTTAAGGACACAGCGGTTATCTGTTGTTAAGGACACAGCGGTTATCTGTTGTTAAGGACACAGCTGATGAGTTATCTATTGTTAAGGACACAGCGGTTATCTGTTGTTAAGGACACAGCTGATGAGTTATCTATTGTTAAGGACACAGCAGTTATCTGTTGTTAAGGATACAGCTGATGAGTTATCTGTTGTTAAGGATACAGCTGATTAGTTATCTGTTGTTAAGGACAGAGTGGTTATCTGTTGTTAAGGACACAGCTGATGAGTTATCTGTTGTTAAGGACACAGCGGTTATCTGTTGTTAAGGACACAGCGGTTATCTGTTGTTAAGGACACAGCTGATGAGTTATCTGTTGTTAAGGACAGAGTGGTTATCTGTTGTTAAGGACACAGCTGATGAGTTATCTGTTGTTAAGGACACAGCGGTTATCTGTTGTTAAGGACACAGCTGATGAGTTATCTGTTGTTAAGGACACAGCGGTTATCTGTTGTTAAGGACACGGCGTCCGGCTTCCTTAAAAACCAGCTGCCGTGTGATGTCGAACTGTGAAACCGCAATACATATATCTTACCACATGAGCTATTTACCACAAAATTCTTACTGGATTGAAAATTTGCAAAAAAATTACCACATGTGTTATTTTACTGCATTTATTTCTGTCGTTATTTAACCCTTAGTGAATTGACCCCTTACTGGCCAAATCAAGAGGCAGAAAATAAAGGGAAAAAGCTGAATAAAAGAAAACCAATGCAGCCACCACATATAAGAATTGGTAAAATGCAATATAATTTTTTGTTTTGTTTTTGGATTTTATTCCACTTTAAGTTCAGATGTGATGACATGAAATCGATAATATATTAAAATAATAACCCATTGTGACTTCTTCCATGGCAAGCCTTGAGGACCCACTCTGCAGAGACATGGTGATGCACTAAGACATACCAGACTATGCAAGACTATTTCAATCATGAATTTAGGAATCTCAACATTTGCTATTTTGTCTTTGCTAGTTACAACAGTTTTGGCTGACAAAATTCAAACCCAATCTGTGTTCATATGCATTAAACAAAGCTTTAGGATTTTTTGCAGTACATATGGGGTATGTAAACACCAGCCAAATGCACACACGGCGTTAACGAAATGAAAAACAGCATAAGTCCATAAAACATGAACATAAACACAGCATTGTAATTATAAAGGTATTGTGATAGGAAAACAACCTGCTTTGCATGTATCAAAAAGAGTGAACATTTGGTTACTGCTATTTAAATTCAAATGCGAGATAGGTAAAACAACATACAATATAAATCCAAGCATGGAGAAACATTTCCAGGAATAGTATCTGCCAAAAGGTTCATTTTAGTAAAAGACATTTGGCGCAATAGCATGCCCTATACCACAGATAATCACAGATCGATAGTTTGCATTTGCCTACACCATGGGTTTCCAAACAAAGGGCCACATTACTGTCCTTCAGATTTTAGGGGGTGGTGGATTTTAGGACTGTGGCCAGTGGGAGTAGAAAATGCCCCGGCATCAGTGGGAGCAAACAATGTTTCAGGCTTGGTTTCACAGTGGAAGTAGGAAAAAATATACCTGTGGTTTGAAGGAGAAGGAATAATGCCAATAGTGGGAGGAATAGAGTCCCATTGTTGGTGTCAGGGAGAGGAATAGTTCCCAATGTTGGTGTCAGTGGGAGGCATAGCGTCCCAATGGTAAATTAATATTTTATAACTGGTGCAAGGGTAAATAGCTCTAAATAATGTGATATCAACTTATGTGAAACAATTAAACCAGAAAATAAACCTCACATTAATATAATAGACTACTGCTTTGGTAAGGCCCTCAAAATTTCAAACAAACACTAAAGTCATGTCTAACTGAATAATATCATACATAAATAGCAGAGTCATTTAAACACATACAAGTTGTTTTGCACGTGTTCAAATGAATTTGTTATTTATGCATGGTAGTATTCAATTGGGCAGTGCTTTTTTGTTTGTCCCAATGTTGGTGTTCCTGGGAGGAATAGTGCCCCATTGTTGGTGTTGGTATGAAGAATGGTGTCACAATGTTGGTGTCAGTGTGAGGAACAGTGCTCCCAATGTTGGTGTCAGTGGGAGGAACAGTACCCCACTTTTGGTGTCAGTGGGAGGAACAGTACCCCACTGTTGGTGCTATTGAGAGGAATAGTGCCCCAATGCTGGTGTCAGTGGGAGGAATAGTGCCCCATTGTTTGTATCAGTGGGAAGAGTTGTGCCTCATTGTCAACGTCAGTAGGAAGAATAGTGCCCCATCATTGGTACAGGTGGAAAGAATAGTGCCCCATTAGTATTGGTGGGAGGGATATTGCCCATCATTGGTATCAGTGGAAGGAATAGTGCCCTATTGTTGGTGTCAGTGGGAGGAAGAGTGCCCCATTGTTGGCGTCGGTGGGTGGAATAATGCCTCATCGTTGGTATTGGTGGGAGGAATAGTGCAAATAGTTTGTGTTAGTGGAAGGAAGAATGTCCCATTGTTGGTGTCAGTGGAAGGAATAGTGCCCCTTTGTTGGTGTCAGTGGAAAGAATGGTGCCTCTTTGTTGGTGTCAGTGGAAGGAATAGTGCCCTTATCGTTGGTGTCAGTGGAATGAATGGTGCCTCATTGTTAGTGTCAGTGGGAGGAATAGTGCCCCTTTGTCAGCATCAGTAGAACGAATAGTGCCTCAATGTTTTCGTCAGTGAGAGGAATAGTGCCCATCATTGGTATTGGTGGGAGGAATAGTGTGAATAGTTTGTGTTAGTGGAAGGAAGAATGTCCTATTGTTAGTGTCAGTGGAAGGAATAGTGCCCCTTTGTTGGTGTCAGTGGAAGGAATGATGCCTCATTGTTGGTGTCAGTAGAATGAATAGCGCCCCTTTGTCAGCATCAGTGGGAGGAAAAGTGCCCCATCATTGATATTGGTGGTAGGAATAGTGAGAATAGTTTGTATTAGTGGAAGGAATGATGCCTCATTGTTGGTGTCAGTAGAATGAATAGCGCCCCTTAGTCAGCATCATTGGGAGGAAAAGTGCCCCATCATTGGTATTGGTGGGAAGAATAGTGCAAATATTTTGTATTAGTGGAAGGAAGAATGTCCCATTGTTGGTGTCAGTGGAAGGAATAGTGCCCCTTTGTTGGTGTCAGTGGAAGGAATGATGCCTCATTGTTGGTGTTAGTGGAATGAATAGCGCCCCTTTGTCAGCATCAGTAGAAGGAATTATGCCCTTATCGTTGGTGTCAGTGACAGAAATAGTGCTTCATGGGCCAGATAAGGGCAAGCAAACAGCTGCATCTGGCCCACGGGCTGCATTTTGGAGACTACTGGCCTACACCAAACAGCTGTATCAATTTTCAAAATGGTTGATATGTGTTGCACATCACGGTGTACCCTTACATCCTTTTATTAAAGGCTAATTTTACTGATATTTCAACTGAATGAACATGGGATGAATGATCGACCATCTTCTTATATCTCTTGGAGACTCAAGCAGCAATATCCATCCATATGATTACTGTGCACTTCATCATGGGATAAATGAGAGGTCCCATTCTAGCCATGGGATTTAACTCTTTTAAAAATTATTTTACATTACTGATAATGTAGTAGGATCAGCAAATCCCTCCCCACCATAGATGTTGACTTTAACAGAGGGTAGACCAGGGAACTGCTACCGCAATGTAACAACCCAGTGAATGGCTCAAGCCCTTGGCTTCCACCATAACCTGAAATATAAGTGATGCCCTTAAAGTATTACTTTTCCTCTTGCTGTTTCATAATAAGCAAGGGAATTATATGAATGGTTAACTTTTCTCAGCTGCATTAATGAAAAGAACAAATAAAAGCAAGCCTCCCTTAAGCTATTATCCATTAAATGTCATTATTTCCTTACTGAATGCATATCAGTAGTTTTACTGTATTTACCACTCCATATTTTATTAAATTGCACTAATTGCTAATTAATGCTTTCAAATCATCTTTTCACGTGTTAGCTTATATTTCCCATGTGTTTTGGAAAATAAGATATTTAAGATCTCATTATGAGGTTTCACTTTACGTGGCTGTTCTTTACTTACAAAACTCTTCCTTGTGGTTCTTAGATTTTGACTTGGGCGTGGCAGTGATGGTGACAATGGGGCAAGGGTTTCCACCCAACGTGTCACACAGGGTTTGTTGCTTGAAGTATACTCTTTGAGGATCATATCTATGTTCCAAAAGTTGTAGGTGAGACTAAGGAAGAGAAAACATCAATGCATTATTTAAATGATAAGTGCATCCCAAATTTTGATTTTAGTTATACGTGGACGCTGTTTGTCTGGGGTCACCAGCTACCTTCTTACATCTGTTGGGAAGTTATATATAAATACTATGTAAGTTAAAATAATATCTAAAGCCCAAACATTTATTTTTTGTTTTGAAGAGAGTCGGGTATAGTTAAGGAAGAATTTCATGCATGGTAAATACATAGATACAGTTGTGTTCAAAATAATAGCAGTCAGACATCACTAACCGGATCAATTACTGTTTTTGGTAGAAATGATATTTCTACATGGCAAATAATTTACTAGCAGGTGTAGTAAAGTAATAGAAATCCAACAGTCCAAACAGTCATGACATGCATGCTGCTGATTCTGTGTAATTGAATCACTAATTGAAAGGGGCATGTTCAAAATAATAGCAGTGTGGAGTTCTATTAGTGAGGTCATTCATTCTTTGAAAAACAGGTGGCAATTATTGCCCTTATTTAAGGAAGGAAGACCGCAAATGTTGTACATGGTGGCTACAGTGCATTTCTCTCTGAAATTCTGAGGACAATGGGTCGTTCCAGACATTGTTCAGAAGAACAGCGTACCTTGATTAAAAAGTTGATCAGAGAGAGGAAAACATATAAAGAAGTGCAGAAATGATAGGCTGCTCAGCTAAAATGATCGCAAAACCTGAAAGACGTGGAAGAAAGCGAAAAACTACCATTCGAATGGATAGAAGAATAGCCAAAATGGCAAGGACTCAGCCAACAATCAGCTCCAGGAAGATCAAAGAAGGTGTAAAGTTCCCTGTGAGGACTGTTACAATTAGAAGACACCTATGTGAAGCCAAGCTATCTGCAAGAAGCCCCCGCAAAGTCCCACTGTGGAAAAAAAGACATGTGCTGAAGAGGTTACAATTTGCCAAAGAGCACATTGAGTGGCCTAAAGAGAAATGGCGCAACATTTTGTGGACTGATGAAAGTAAGATTGTTCTTTTTTTTGGGTCTAGTGGCCGGAGACAGTTTGTCAGACGACCCCCAAACACTGAATTCAAGCCACAGTACACTGTGAAGACAGTGAAGCATGGTGGTGCAAGCATCATGATATGGGGATGTTTCTCATACTACGGTGTTGGGCCTATTTATCACATACCAGGGATCATGGATCAGTTTGAATACATCAGAATACTTGAAGAGGTCATGCTGCCTTATGCTGAAGAGGAAATGCCTTTGAAATGGGTGTTCCAACAAGACAACGACCCCAAACACACCAGTAAACGTGCAACATCTTGGTTCCAGACCAACAAGATTGACGTTATGGAGTGGCCAGCCCAATCCCCGGATCTTAATCCAATAGAAAACTTGTGGGGTGACATCAAAAATGCAGTTTCTGAGGCAAAACAAAAAAATAGAGAAGAACTGTGGAATGTAGTCCAATCATCCTAGGCTGGAATACCTGATCACAGGGGCCAGAAGTTGGTTGACTCCATGCAACACAGATGTACAGCAGTTCTCAGAAACAGTGCTTATACAACCAAATATTCATTAAGTGATTCAAAGGAAAGCAAAATCTTCAAACATTTTTAAGTTTATATAGTGAATGTTTGAGTTTGTAAAGAATACAAACACTGCTATTTTTTTGAACAGTCTAATATTCACTTTTCTTCAATTTTTTTAGAGGAACAACATAAATTTGATATATTTTTCTTCATGTTTTGATTTGGAATAGAATGTGTCGTGTTCCCAATGCATTTGTGTGTATGGAAATAAAAGCTATTAGAAGGATTTTGAGCTTTATTCACTTTTTTCAACACACTGCTATTATTTTGAACACAACTGTACACTGCTCCAGCTTGGACCAAGGTAACTCTGCATATACCATACTTGGCCAATGACCTTGGAAGCTGGAAATTAGAGAAGCAGACACCACTGCTCCAGTGATCTCCACTTGCTTCCTGGTCCCGTGCTGAGCAGCCAGCCTTATGCATTGTGAATAAAGGAGTTCGGCCACTCGGCACAGGCACCTTTCAGAGAACACTGCATTTTCTTAATGAATACAAAATGTTCTTTGATTGGAGGAGGTGGTGCCATTGCCCCAACCTCCTGTTTCCACAATACAGCAGGCCAGTCGATGTGCATGGGACCTGGAAGCAAGTGGAGATCAATGGAGAGGCGGTGTCTATGTCAGTGATTTCCAGTATTCAGGGGTATTGGCCAGGTATGATATATATATGTAGTTACAATGTTCCAAGTTAGACCAATTAACTATATACAAAATATACAATGCCTAGAATTCTTCTTTAAATCTTCCCCCATTTGGGATTTTCCTCTACTCCCCCTCTCGAGATACAACAAGGAAGTGAGCAGAAATGTTTCCTAAGTAAAAGAAATCCCATTTTAGGCAGCTGTCTTTAGAAAAAGTGTCCCTAACTAACTTGCATGGGCAAAGCACAGGTTTTACTATAATCAGCTCAGATTTATATTTCTACCCATCCAGTTCTGAGATTTACACAGCTCTGCCACACAGCACAGCTCTGTGCAGAAGGGTAAAATACCTGATTTTTCTCTGATGTGTACCTAACAATTACAGCTCTTGTACCTTGCCAGCTTTTGGACAGTGAAGGAGAAGCACATTGATGAGCTGATCTCTCTGTCGTTCTACTCTCTCCTGCTATCAGCAGGCCCCCCTGTCGGCATATGAACAGATTGGCTCCTTATGCTGCTTCTCCCTCTCAAAGTCTGAGCTCTGCTGCTAAACAGGATTATTGCAAGAGGCTGAAACCCAGTCATATTCGGGTACTTCCAATGTTTGCAATTTAAAAGTACATTTAGCAACTTCCCGCCTGGCCGTCATTTTGCTATACGTCTTCTTGAGGGCGTGATCTGTCACCAATGTGACCACCAGACAAAGCCAATGAGAGATCACTGTGCCAGCCTGCTGCCAGTACCATGTGATCACTGTGACCAACCACAGTAGTTCACATGACATTCATTGTAAACAATGAATGGCTTTGATTCAAGCTATTCATTGTGTACAATTGTGTTGCTAGATGTGATTGGTCACAGTGATCACATGGTACAGATAGGGCCAATCACATCCCATCTTTACCATGTGATTATCTGTGGCCAATTATAGCTAATCACAACAAAACACACCAAGGGAATTGATTTCATTCAGTACAATGATTGCTTATATCAGTGATATTCACTGCTATAAGCAGTCTTAATGTGTAAACAAAAAGTCCTGATCTTTTCCACAGAAAAGTAAAATGTAACATTATAGTACTCTGGTCACAGTAGGTTTAAAAAAAAAATCATAAAAAAACAAAAAAAGTAATAAAAAAGAAAAAAATTTAATTTATTTTTTTTTTAATACTGTCACCAGCCAGTGTCCCTAATCACCGCCACATCAGTTATATGATGACGCTATACTGCATCAGTGACAGTATGTACGAAAAAATAAATTGTGAACAACATTTTTTTTAATTTCTTCATTTTCCAAAGAAGTATGACAAAAAAATGCCAACTTCAAAAAACTCATCATGCCGCTTACTAAATACCTCATACTGTCTACTTTCCAAAAAGGGGTAATTTAGGGGGTATTTGTATTGTGCTGACATTTTTGGAACTGATGAAACAAGATGTCTGCCAGTACATCTGGACTGATAGATTTTCAGATATACAGTGCTCAGCATAAATGAGTACACCCCTTTTGAAAAGTAAGATTTTAATCAATATCTCAATGAACACAAGCCAATTTCTAGAATTTTGACACAACTGAATTTCAGAGAACATTTGTTTAGCTCATTACATGAAAGTAAGATTAATAATATAACTTGGATTACAGAATCTTCAGTTTTACTCAAATTAGTTGATGCAAAAATGAATACACCCCACAACAAAAACTACTCCATCTAGTATTTTGTATGACCTCCATGATTTCTCTCCTAGGCATAGAATGAACAAGTTGGCAACATATTTTTAGAGTCTGGATGCTGGATGGAGAGTGATGCTAAACTTGTCTCTTCAGAATTCCCCATTGGTGTTCGATTGGGTTCAGATCAGGAGACATACTTGGCCACTGAAGCGCTTTCTCTCTGTTCTTCAGAAATGCAACAGTGGCCTTAGATGTGTGTTTTGGATCATTGTCAGGTTGTAAAAGTGCACGACAACCAAGGGCACTGAACATCTTCTCTTTCAAAATAGAGCAGTACATCTGTGAATTCATGATACCATCAATACAATGCAGCTCCTTTATACCAGCAGCACTCATGCAGCCCCAAAAAAGGACACTGCCACCACCATGTTTCACTGTAGGCACCATGTTTTTCTCTTTGTACTCCTCACCTTTGCAATGCCATACAGTTTTGAAGCCATTGGTTCCAGAAACATTTATTTTGATCCCATCACTCCAGAGTACAGAGTCCCAGTAGTCTTCTTTTTAAGCATGCATCCTGGCAAATTCCAGGCTGGCTTTTTTGTGCATGGGCTTCAGGAGAGGCTTCCTTTGTGAACGACACCCATGCATGCTATTCCTCTGCAGTGTATGCTGTATTGTGTCATGGGAAACAATCACCCCAGTTTGGTTTTCTACTTCTTTAGCTAAATGCAGTGAACTTGCATGGTGATTTTCTCATCAGATGTCACTGCTGTCGAGGTGTTAACTTCCATAGATGGCCTAGACGTCTCCGTGAGATGGTTGCAGTTTCATCTTTATTACATTTTTGTATCACTTCTGCTACAGTATTCTGACTGATAAGTAAACATGTGTTAATCTTCTTGCAGCCTTCACCTTTCTTGTGTAAACAAAAAATTTTCTTCCTCAGGCCTTGTGACATTTCTCTTCCATGTGATGCCATTTACTGACAGCATGAAATGGGGAGGGGTTTTCTTTGTTAAGTAACGCCCTTTCATAATCAGCTGTCAGCTGGAAACCTGTTTAACCTCCCTATAGGTATGATTATTTCAGTTTTTTGGTGCTGAAAGCGGTACCATTATTTTACATGGAAATATGTCGTTTTTTTATTGTAGGCTGTAATTTTTAGGAATAACTCACTGAAATCTGTCCGAACAAGAGTCTATTAAACATTCCGGGTATGATAAAATTTGAAACACGAAATCATAAATTATAATTTAATAAATAATCATAAAAAAGAATAATATAATAATAATACATTTAATTCAATAATATATTCAAACCAAAACCACTGAAATTTGAAATAGAGCGCCAAGTTCGTACATTGCTGAGCAAAGTCGCAAAATCGTTTTCGGTGTCTGATGACGAATTTTCCCCACGAATCATTATCACTCAATTCTGCAAGTGGTTCTGATTTACTATCGCTGTTCTCTAGCTGGTCTAAACCTGCTTTTGACCTAAAGGGACACTTTTTGGACGCCATGGACGTTTCTCAGTTTCCAGGCAGAAAGAACGCACAAAATGCAGGCAGGGCACAGGACAAAGCACTCGGGACAAAATGTATGTGAAATGGTTTGATACAGGAATGTTTTACTGTGAAAAATGTTTTTTGAAAAAAAATGACATTTTTTACATTTTTCAAATTTCCCGCCGCCGCCGGCAGCGGCGCCCGTACGTCCCGTCGTCACAGGGACTGGAACACAGAAGCCGGATGACGACATCGGCCGGAGGAGATGGCCGGGGACGCTGCAGGGGACACATTGTGGGAGCGAAGGACAAGGTAAGTGCTGCAGGGACTCCCTATGCAGCCCCGCATTGTAAGCCCGAGTGTATCTCGGGGTTACCGCTTTTGGTACTAAAACTCTACCCCGAGCTACACTCGGGAATACCGCCAGGGAGGTTAATGAATAATTAGAATCATTGAATTCTTGTTAATTAAGATTTTGATGTCTAAAATTTAGCTTTGCTCCTAAGACTTTCCTTGGGGTGTATTCATTTTTGCAACATAGTCTTGAATGAATTTGTTAGGAAAAATACTTTTTTGTGTCTGCAAATTAACAAATCTTGTTTGCAATCCATGGCCCTCATTTGTGGGAGTGTTTTGTATTATAGTGTCTCATAGAAAATGTTGATTCTGAAAGGAAAGTAAAGGTTTTCTGACAAATCTGTTGGGGTGTACTCATTTATGCTGAGCACTGTATATACCATAGTTTGTGGACTCTTTACCTTTCCTAAAGACAAATAATAAACACTAATTCTGGGTTATTTTTACTAACAAAATGTAGCAGAATATATTTTGGCCCTAATTTATGAAGAAAAATTATTTATTTGAAAACTTTTATAGCAGAAATGAAGAAAAATTGTTTGTGTGAAAAAATTAAAAAAATTTAGTTTGGGTACAGTGTTCTATGACTGCGCAATTGTCAAAGTGCAACAGCGCTGGAAGCTGAAAATTGGCCTGGGCAGGAAGGGGGTAAAAGTGCCCGGTATTGGTTAATTATGTAATTATGAATACAGTGCTGCATTATTTTGTGTCTTTTACACTGCATTAAAGCATTATAAAATACACAAAAGACTCTACGCAGCTGTAGTGATGTGCACTTCATGATACCCCCCTTACAACTGATCTATTAAGTAATCATTTTCTTAGGAAACTAAACACATTAGACAATTAATCACTGCCATATGTCTGACATAATGCATAAAGGGGGGGAGGTGCAGCGCTAACTTAATAAATATACACTTAAATAGTTACACAAACCAATGTTAAGGTGCTATTAAAGTGCAAAACGGTGACTAAAATGAGTATAGTCCATAACGTGTTCAAAAGGTGTTCAAAACCCAAGAGTCTTCAAAAAGCTCCAATGCCTGGATTCGTGGATGAGGTGATAAAGGTATAAAGATTGCGCACTCACCAGATACGCAATCCAAATGCGCATTCAAAGCAGATAATCCTAGGGTCCTCATATGGATCTGGTCAGATCTGGTCACAAAAGCCCCTCGTCACTCGATGGTGTTTGCCACGCATAGAAGAAAAAAGGGGGGGCCACTCTGCAGATGTAAAGGGCTCCCAACGGAGCTGTTGGCAGTAATTCAATAACAAGTCTGGGGTATGCGATATCCGAGCATCCGGAAGGGTTGCCGCAGATTGACCTGCAGATTTCGGGATCTGCACAAGCTACATCATCTGTGAAGAGGACTCTGCTGATCATCCCAGGAAGAACCATCAAAAAGAATGGCAACACCTTGAGGTAAGCTGCAAGAAGAGAGCCGCCCTTAGCATTTTTTTTTTCTTCTATGCGTGGCAAACACCATCGAGTGACGAGGGGCTTTTGTGACCAGATCTGACCAGATCCATATGAGGACCCTAGGATTATCTGCTTTGAATGCGCATTTGGATTGCGTATCTGGTGAGTGCGCAATCTTTATACCTTTATCACCTCATCCACGAATCCAGGCATTGGAGCTTTTTGAAGACTCTTGGGTTTTGAACACCTTTTGAACACGTTATGGACTATACTCATTTTAGTCACCGTTTTGCACTTTAATAGCACCTTAACATTGGTTTGTGTAACTATTTAAGTGTATATTTATTAAGTTAGCGCTGCACCCCCCCCCCCCCCCCCCTTTATGCATTCTGATTATTGTGAAGGTTTTATGGTACCTTTTTGGTGTTCAGCTGCTATTTTCTAGTTTAATTTAATTTTGTTCACTTATTGATTTTATAAGTTGTTTTAAGCGCTCACTTGTCTTGAGATTTACCATATGTCTGACATGTTTTCCTAATATCTGGAAAAAACACACTTATAATTCAGCTCTTTATAACACCTGTCACAAGTTATTAGAGTGGTCCTAACAGCTTTTTACCTTAATGTATCCCTTACATTAAGGTAAAAAACTCCCCACTGGGGCGGGGTCTGCAGAGTGATCAAGATGGCTGCTTGAACAGGAGGCTCCACTGCACTCGGGGAATAACTTTCGCTTTTCACAGCTATCACAGCATAGCCATGGGGAAAATAGGTGACTTTCAGATGCCCAGGACTCCACACACTCAGCTAAGCCTAAATTTGCCCAAAATATTCCGCACTCTGGCTTCAGACACACAGGCCCGTCCTTCTGGAGACTCTTCTCCCGCCATGATGGCGAGCAGCATCCAGCTGTCTCCAGGTAAGAAGAAACCTAGATTGGACACAGAGACTATTGTGGAACTATTTCAACAAATGCCCAAAATGGCAGATCTCCATACTATTGCCTCGGATATTAAACATGCCCTTTCCATGGCGGTATCAGATCTGAATGAGGAGCTTAGGGGGGTGGCGGACTGCTTAGCAGAGGTGGAACAGGCTATTGCCAGACATAACATAACGCATTCTGAGCTCCAACAATCCTCTAACTATTTTCACCATTTCATTGATATGAACCGTAAGCTGGAGGGCTTGGACAATTGCAGAAGCGCCCCAATTTGCAGATTAGGGGCATACCAGAGTCTGTGGAGTCTGAACATATTGCTTCTACCCTTAAGTCAATGTTTAACGACCTGCTGGAATGCCCGCCTGACTCACCTATTGAGATAGAGAGAGCACACAGAGCATTGCGACCTCGGGGTAGAGATGCGGATCCCCCCAGGGATATTATCTGTTGGACTTTACGCTTAAGGAGGAAATTGTGCAGAAGGCCAGTGATCAGGAAGCCTTTACGTTTAATGGATCGGATGTTAAAGTGTTTCAAGACTTATCAACGATTATTCTCCAACACCATAGGGCCTTGCGCCCCTTGCTCCAATCCCTGCATGATCAGAACATCAACTATAAGTGGAAATTCCTGTTTGGCCTATCAGTCACACACCTACGCCGCTCCACCATTTTGTACACGCCTGCGGATCTACCACACTTCTTTGAGCAGCTCCGCATCCCACCTATAGAAGTACCAGAATGGTATAAGGATTTTTTGCCCCCATCAGTTGAGATTCTCATCGACCCCCCCCTCCACAGATGAAGCAGTGCACAACTCACAGACAAGATCGGTTGCCTGGGCCCTATTCTAGAAGAGCTCCACCAGAGGAGCTGGATGCCTCCTAGTCTGCCATACTCTGTGTTCTATCACAGATCTCCCGTTTGTACTATGTGTGTTTTGCCTGAAGACCCCTAACATTTACTTTGTTCTCTTACATGATAGATTCCTTTTGCAGACTTTGGTTTGCCATTATTATATGTATACGTGTGGGGGTTTAACCTGCTGTACTATCCTCACTTAGTCTACAGGGTGTTGCTACATTATTTTATGGACCTCATGTGCATTCTCTCCCCCTCCCTATCCTGGTGCACTTTTGAACTCACCCATTGCCTATTTTGTTCGGTGGCAACCCCGCTTTGAATGGACATCTATTATAATCACAGAGCTTTTTTATAGTTTCCTGCTCTTTGTTTCCTGGTTGAGACACCTAAAGGTGGGGGGTTGGGGGGATCCAATGTGAGGCCCTTGTATGGCTGCTGTGTGGTATGACTGTGGTCTGGGTACTGGCTGATGTGCTAAAGGTAAGCACTTTACAAACCGATACTCTATAGTGGTGGTGGACGTATCATGGCGCACTGATCATCCGACAAGAGACCTTATGAGTGAGCATCTGGCTCACGGATTCTATGAATGCTATTTTTGAGTATTTCTGGAAACCTTTTAGATGCCATGTTACACTTAGCGCTCTCTGTTCTCACACCAGCAGGGCCCTGATTTTGGTGCAACCCAGCTTAGTTTATTCATTACTGTATTCTACCTGTGGTCCGTGGGGTGTGATTGACAGATGCTGTGTGTTTTATGCCATGCCTCTATTGTTTTTCTATGTCTGTTATCCATGGTTTGATGGTTAGACCGATTTCCCCATGTCTTCATTATGTTAGATGAAAATGATTGCTTATTCTAAGATTCCCTGTTTGCTGGCGGTGATTCCCTCACTTGTGGTCATATTGCTGTGCCTTGTTTTGCTCCTTCCGCATGTACGACCAACTCCCAGCAGTGGGATTAGGTTCCTGCTGCACTACTTCGGATTGTGCAGTGGGTGGGGGTTCGCATTTTGCCTTCACCCACCCGGGTTTTTTGTGATCTACCCACCAGAGGTTTTCTATTAGTCTCAAAGGTGACACTCACTGTGGCAGAAAACCTGGGTGGGTGATCTACTTCCTCTTTCCTCCTTTCTTTTACTTTCCTTTCTTCTCTCTCCCCCACCCTTGTTTTCCCTTCTCTTTCCAGTCCCCAGTCCAATTTTTGGGGGTGGTCATCAGAGGGAGCCACAATTTTAGGTCAAATTGATTTCACTAAACACTAAGGGCCTGAACACCCCGGAGAAGAGATCACAGCTATTACAAGAGTTGCGTAGGAAGTGAGCACAAA
The DNA here is from genome assembly GCF_062004578.1 of Staurois parvus. Lineage (NCBI taxonomy): Eukaryota > Metazoa > Chordata > Amphibia > Anura > Ranidae > Staurois > Staurois parvus. Next base: position 8,289,296 of record NW_028318228.1, on the reverse strand, counting down.
TAGCATTCCTGCAGGAGATGCATTTCAGGGGTCCAGTGGTTCCAAAGCTCTCCAATCATAGATTCCTAACTGTGTCTCAAGCTATCAGTGGTCTCTAAAATGAAAGGCATGGCTATTCTTTTTGCCAAGGGGCTGCCTATCCAAACTGAGGAGCAGCTAGTGGATCTGGAAAGTCATTACATTTTTGTGACCTCTGGGCCAGAGAACAATTTTTTAGATGTCGTTTGGCAAACTCTAATCTGGCCTTCCTGTTTTTGAGGCTCACCAATGGTTTACATCTTGTGGTGAACCCTCTGTATTCACTCTGGTGAAGTCTTCTCTTGATTGTTGACTGTGACACACATACACCTACCTCCTGGAGAGTGTTCTTGATCTGGCCAACTGTTGTGAAGAGTGTTTTCATCACCAGGGAAAGAATTCTTCGGTCATCCACCACAGTTGTTTTTCGTGGTCTTCCAGGTCTTTTGGTGTTGCTGAGCTCACCGGTGCGTTCCTTCTTTTTAAGAATGTTCCAAACAGTTGTTTTGGCCACGCCTAATGTTTTTGCTATCTCTCTGATGGGTTTGTTTTGTTTTTTCAGCCTAATGATGGCTTGCTTCACTGATAGTGACAGCTCTTTGGATCTCATCTTGAGAGTAGACAGCAACAGATTCCAAATGCAAATAGCACACTTGAAATGAACTCTGGACCTTTTATCTGCTCATTGTAATTGGGATAATGAGGGAATAACACACACCTGGCCATGGAACAGCTGAGAAGCCAATTGTCCCATTACTTTTGGTCCCTTAACAAGTGGGAGGCACATATGTAAACTGTTGTAATTCCTACACCGTTCACCCGATTTGGATGTAAATACCCTCAAATTAAAGCTGACAGTCTGCAGTTAAAGCACATCTTGTTCGTTTCATTTCAAATCCATTGTGGTGGTGTATAGAGCCAAAAATATTAGAATTGTGTCGATGTCCCAATATTTATGGACCTGACTGTATTTATAGCCCTTTGGAGACTCTGTGTTCTTGGTAGGAATGCTGTGCACTCTCCTCACCACCTGAGCAACTTTGTGGCCTCTCTGTCCGTGTGTTTTTCTGCCATTTATGTGCTCCCGATATGTTTGGAGCACCCTATAGCTCTTTTGGACTGGGGACTGGGTTGTTGTTTTTTTCTGATTCTGTTGTTATCTACTTTTTTTGCTTTTCAGTTTCTTCTTCATTCTTCTCTTTGTTTCTCTCTTATATTTCATTTTTATGTAACAACCGTAGTCTGCTTACTTTTAAGATGAGTACGATTGCTTGTGTAGTCCTGACTAGCTGATGTCTTGTGTTGCACTTATGTATGTAGCTCCATTGAAGTTACCTCCAGGAGAATTGTTGCAGTTTCTACTTTTGATACCTTGGTATAGCTGTATCATTCATTTGGATGTTACCCATTGCTTAAATTTTTAATGTGCCTACTGCTGTACTTTTTGGATTTTCTGTAAAATGCAAACATTGTGCCTTTTCTGTATATTGATATTGGCCTTAATAAACGTTTTCATGGAAAAAAAAACTACCCTCTAACTGCTCCCCCTCCCCCCCCCCAGCCCCAAACATTTGCCTGAGTCCTGTCAGTAGACATGTGCATTTCGTTACTATTTGTTTTTAAGCCAAAAATTTGATTTTCAGAGATTATGTATATGAATCTCTAAATAGACATAGTAACGAATGTCAATAAATCAGAAAAAAAAATTATAATGAAATTAACAAATTAATTTGCTTTATTCAGATGATGTCACATGATGCAATAGTGGATAGGGCCCATGGGGAAATTAATTCAATTTTCAAATTTGTTTGATAATTCAGATTCGGATAACGAATGGGTCCACATTTTGTTCCATTTGTTAATTCGGATGCAAATGACGTCAGTCGATATTGCCCAATCAGCTCATGTTATTTCTATTGGTGGTTGGTGGGTTGGACTAGGATCTGAAAATATTGATTCCATCTGATTCTAATCTGTATGATCAGATAATATATCGAATTTATAGCAATCTTCTGGAAAAACTGCAACATTTTTTTAATCCACCTGGACAAACGAATATACGAAATGAATGCCGAAGACACTAAACAAACTCCAAAAACAAGTTGGTTCAACATAATGAATATGACAAAATGGAATACTTCAATGAGCAAATGCATCCAAAACAAAACAAAAATTTCTGGTTTGCACATGTCAGCAATCCAGCACTGTCCTGGCTACAGCTCTTCTTCTTTCACTTTCTGTTCTCACAGGAGACACAGGCAACAGTATCGAAATCAAATTGAAATTTGGACAAAATTATTTTCTTTATTCAGAGATTTAGATGTATCTTAATATTTGGATGTAAATTATAATAAAACTAAATATCTGAATTTGAATGTAAATTTGAATTCTAAATGGAAACAATAAATACAGTAAGGTATAAAAGTGAAATAAAATTATGATTCCTACTTAGGCTGCTGAATAGAATGTAAAGGAATAGAATAGAATAAAACAGAATAAAATAGAAAATAAAAGAATGGCAGAATAGAATAGAAAATAAAATAAAAGAACAGAATGGAATAGAATAGAATAGAATAGAATAGAATTAATATAGCCATTTTCTGAAATTTAAATTTCAGAATTCAAATTTTGAAACCTGATTTTTGAATTTGAATCAATTTAAAAATAACAAATATATGAAACTAATCAAATTCTGAAAACAAATCATACTAACATAATAAATATGACGAACACACAATTATTAACTTAATGAATGAATCCAAAACAAAACACATTTTTCTGTTGTACACATCTCTAGGCAGCAGTGAGAGCCATAGGATGTGAGAAGGGCGCAGGGGCTTGGCCGAGCAGCACCGTGTGGGTCTATGGATGCATGCAGCCCAGCTCAGGAGAATACCATGTGGTTGCTCCCCATAGCACACTGCTTGCTAGGGTCACTCCCAGGACAAAGGAATGGAAAGCAGAGGTAAGAGACCACTTTGAGCAATACCATTGCACAGAGCAGATAAGTATAACCTCTTTTTTTATTTTAATAAAAACAAAATTAGGCTTTAATGTCACTTTAAGAATTTGAAATAGATAATGAAGTAATTCTGTTGGATAAGGCTGATAGTCTGTGAGCAGATAAGAGCCAAATATAAATGTAATCTAAAGCAGGCCAGTCCTGGTACTGAGCACTTGTAAGTATCTAAACCTGAGAACACAAGATATCAGTTTGGTGTCAGTAGAATCAATCTGCAGCATACATTCCAGGGCTTTCAGCAATGACAAGCAAACTGTTCTCATCCTCCTGCTGGTAGTCAAGAAGCAGATGTATACTGACATATTGATTTGTACAGTTTTACTATAAAACATATCTAAGAAAAGAAACCTGTGTCAGCCTATGTCTTATTCAGGTCATCTCCTTGTCTATGCATCATAGATGATGAGGCTGAAGTGAGACAGGTTATCCACATCTTGCCCCAAGCATTAAGGAAGCTGAACCTGACTGGCAAATACTACAGTGAGGAACAGAAGTATTTGAACATCCTGCGATTTTGCAAGTTCTCCCACTTAGAAATCATGGAGGGGTCTGAAATTCACATTGTAGGTGCATTCCCACTCTGAGAGACAGAATTAAAAAAAAAATCAGGAAATCACATTGTATGATTTTTAAAAAATATATTTGTCTTGCACTTCTGAACATAAGTATTTGAACACCTGAGAAAATCAGTGTTAATATTTGGTACAGAAGCCTTTGTTTGCAATTACAGAGGTCAAACGTTTCCTGTAGTTCTTGACCAGGTTTGCACACACTGCAACAGGGATTTTGGCCCACTCCTCCACACAGATCTCCTCTAGATCTGTCAGGTCTCGGGGCTGTCGCTGAGCAACACAGAGTTTCAGCTCCCTCCAAAGATGTTCTATTGGATTTAGGGCTGAAGACTGCCTAGGCCACTCCAGAACAGGGGCGGACTGACAACTCATGGGGCCCCCGGGTAATAGGGGATCATGGGCCCCTGTGTCCTTGCCCAAACTCAAAAAAGCCTATGAAAAAGGTACCAGGGGCATCTCATGGGGCCCCCTACTGACCCCGGGCCCTCGGGCAATGCCCGAGTTTCCAAATGATCAGTCTGCCCCTGCTCCAGAACCTTGATATGCTTCTTACGGAGCCACTCCTTGGTTATCCTGGCTGTGTGCTTCGGGTCGTTGTCATGTTGGAAGACCCAGCCATGACCCATCTTCAATGCTCTGACTGAGGGAAGGAGCATGTTGCTCAAAATCTCACAATAAATGGCCCCATTCATCCTCTGCTTAATACAGTGCAGTTGTCCTGTCCCCTTCGCAAAAAAGCACCCCCAAAGCATGATGTTACCACCCCCATGCTTCACAGTAGGGATGGTGTTCTTGGGTGTTTTTGGGATGCAACTCATCCTTCAAACACAACGAGTGAAGTTCAGACCAAAAAGTTCTACTTTGGTCTCATCTGACCACATGACTTTCTCCCATGCCTCCTCTGGATCATCCAGATGGTCATTGGCAAACTTCAGATGGGCCTGTACATGTGATGACTTGAGCAGGGGAACCTTCCGTGCAATGCATGATTTGAAACCATGACAGCGTAGTGTTCTACCGACAGTGACCTTTGAAACTGTGGTCCCAGCTCTTTTCATGTCATTGACCAGCTCCTCCCTTGTAGTTCTGGGCTGATTCCTCACCTTTCTTATCATCAGTGATATCCCACGAGGTGAGATCTTGCATGGAGCCCCAGTCCGAGGGAGACTGACAGTTGTCTTTAGCCTCTTCCATTTTCTAACAATTGCGCCAACATGTTCATGTCCATAGAAGGAATAGTGCCAAATCCATGGTGCCAGTAGAAGGAGTAGTACCTTATCCATTGGTGTCAGTGGGAGGAATAGTTCCCCTTCATTGGTGTCAGTAGAAGGAATAGTGCCTCATCATTGATGTCAGTAGAAGGAGTAGTACCCTATCATGGGTGTCAGTGGGAGGAATAGTTCTCCATTGTCTGTGTCAGTTGCAAGAAATATGCCACCGTGTTGCTGACAATGGGGGAAATAATGTCCCAAGGGTTGGATAAAAGCAAGCAAAGGGCTGCTTCTGGCCCCGGGGCTGCAGTTTGGTGACCACTGGTATATTGTAAGAAAACATGAGTAGAAAAATCCTATTTTCTTTCTCAAAAGCAGTTTCAAAGAAGGAAATGCATAGATTAGGCATAAAACCAACTGTGATCAATCAGCGCAATCACACTCCCCACCTAAATCCAAAATATTGTTAAATACCTCTTTGTTGCTTTGTGAATACAAAAACTGTGGATTCCACCTCACTATCTAAATATATTCACAAATTACTAGTGCAGCGCAATTCTCTAAATTAATAATTGTTAGAAAACATAAATACTCCTGTGAAAAACATATACAAGTGATAAACTAAAAAGTCCACAAACAAACCCCTCAGTGACGTGTATCACTTCCGTGAATTTCTTCCTCTTTAGTAATATTCAGTGATCCTCCATCACATCAGGTGAAAAACCTGCTCACCTCAACAAAAGAAATATGGCTCATCTGGGTGTGCTCAACTCCTTAGACACAGTGACATATTTTCGTATCTCCTCTCACCTTCCACTCACTCTGATTCACTCTGTGTTACCACACTACCACTATCTTGCTAGCGGAGCGATGAGCTGAATGTGGATATACATTTTATGCTTTTATATCTGTAAGTGTTATTTTAGTGGGGGATACAATAAAGTGTTATACAGAAAGCACTATGTTTCAGTCTTTTTGTTGCATGAGATCAATTTTGGCCTGATGTCAGAGTGAGTAATATGAATTCTCTTGAAAGAAGTTACCATTAGACCCAGGACTCTCATGCAGAAACAAAGAGTTTGGCGACTCTGGACTGGGAAGCTCAAATCTAAGACCGGAAAGTGTAAAAGTCTAAAAGTTATTCCTGTGGAAGAAACATTATGGAGTTATGTCCAGGAATAGATTCAGATACTCGAAATGATGAGCTGGTACCAGCAACGACTTCTAAAAGTTTAGGATCTACCTGAACCTCTTCAACATCTGGACAGTGAAGGCCATGTTGTCCAACAGATGCTCATGCTGACTATTTCCTCGACAGGAGGTCATTTAAGTGTCCCAAAATTGGGATGCCAAGAGCTGCCAACAAGAGAAAGAAAGCCGGTGCCAAAAACTGTTAGAGCAAAAAGTAGGAAACTCAGATGTGCTAAAAAGATGGGGACATGCATGTATAGGTTCTTGATGTCCACCGAAGTAAAAAGGTCTCCTTGGTGAAAAAATTTGATGACAGATATGGTAAACTCCCTGAATTTCTGGATTCAAATGAAGACATTTGAAACTTGAGGTCCAAGATGGAGTGAGTGTCTCCTTCCTGTATGCTAACCGTAAACACGTTGGAGAAAAACCCATGAAATTGTTGTACCCCAGGAGCTGCTACAATGCCACCTGAATCTAAAAGATTTAAGAGGGTTTGATGGATCCATGAATACTGACAGGAGAACCATGTGGTAGTAAAACCAAGATGCTTTACCAGACTGGCACTGCTGGATATAAAAATTACAGCCATTTGTCCATACACTCTATGGTCCAACAAGGTACATTCACAAGCAGAAACAACCAATATCACTATATTAAATGGTAAAATTGGCTGCTGCAAAAAGAAAACACATTCTGTGATTTTGGAGCTCCCTTCACACAAAAGTCAAATGTGGCTTGCCTGCACAGAGCAACCCCACTTCAATTCATCAGAAATAGAAACGAAGACCAAAAAAACACAAGCAAAGATTTAAGACTCCAAATATTACCCCATAGGCAATGAGGAGGCCTACAGCCTGTATCACACCCGCAAGACAGGACTACAGCCTGTATCACACCCAAAAGACATGTGAATTAGACATTGAAGAATGTTGTTTAATCATATTCATTATATTGAACAGATTCGTACTCCAAATTCATTTTGTATCTTTGGCATTCGTTTTGTATATTTGTTGGTATCAGAAAGATTCAATATTTTCTACTCTACTCTTCCTACCACTCCACCCCCCACAGCTAATTACCTCTTGTACCACTATCCCCTCCCTCCTAGATTGTAAAGTCCAAGGAGCAGGGCCCTCTATTGAACTGTATTTTGAACTGTATTGTTACTGTACTGTCTCCCTCCATAATGTAAAGCGCTGAGAAAACTGTCGATGCTATATAAGTCCTGTATAATAATAATAATAATTTGATCCAAATTCATTGTGAAAAATAGTTGATTGTTAAACAGCGGGCAACCGGCGCATCTCTAACATCCATGACTCATCTGCTGTCGGCGGGATTTCCCACTGACAGCAGAATGTAAATAAACAAGAGCCTGTATTAAAAAAAAAAAAAGCAGCATGGAAGTCCCCCCAATTCATACCAGGCATTTCCAATCCAGTATGGATTTTGACCGCAAAAAAAAAATTGTTGTGGGGTCCCCCCAAACTCCATATCAGACGTAAGGGTCTGGTGTGGATTTTGAGGGGAACCTCATGCCAATATTTATTTAAAACGGCATGGGTTCTCCCATAAAAACTGTACCAGACCCACATCTGAGCATGCAGCACAACAGGCCAGGAATGGGGGAGGGGCGCTTGCTTTTTGCCACGTGGTTCCACAAAGCCACGTGGTTAATGGCGTAATGCATATGGCAGAGCTTAGTTATGTCACTTCCAGTTTGGAGCCGCGAACCGGAACTCCAGGTAAATACATTACGCTTGTTATTTCTTACATCTGTGAGTGTGAATTTGGCATATTTTATCTATATTTCTTAATAAATGTTATTACACAATTGGAGGCTTTTTTTTCTCTTCTTTATGGGGATACGGAGAGGAGGAGGAGGAGGAGTAAAGGCAATGCATATTGGAGTATAGTGATTACCATTGTGGAGGAATTATACAGCAGGAGATGCACTGCCATATTGAGTTCATAATAGGGAATTAAGCACATGAAACCTGTATATTCTGGTATATAGGTGCTGGTTCTCCTGTGAGCAACCATCCATATGTGTGGTGGTGGGACATGTTGGTGACCCACACAGTTATTTTAAGTTATATTAAAACAAAGCCAGCAAAGCATGATCAAATTTGCTCCTGCAGGGGAAAAATCCCTTCCTGATCCCCCAAGAGGCAATTGGATATTCCCTGGATCAACTTTACCTATAAATATTAGTATCCAGTTATATTCTGTGTATCTAGGAAGAATCCAGGACTTTTTTAAATAAAACCACTGAGCTGGCCAGAACCAACTCTTGAGGGAGTCTATTCCATATTTTCACAGCTCTTACTGTGAAGAAACCTTTCCGTGTTTGGAGATTAAATCTCTTTTCCTTCAGATGTAAAGAGTGCCCCCTTGTCCTCTTTGATGACCTCAGAGTGAATAACTCTACACTGAGCTCACTATATGAACCACTGATGTATTTATACATGTTGATCATATCCCCCCTTAATTTCCTCTTCTCAAGAGAGAATAAATTCAGTTCCTCTAATCTTTCCTCATAGCTGAGCTCCTCTGTGCCTCTTATCAGTTTGGTTGCCCTTCTGTGCATTTTTTCCAGTATCCCAATGTTCTTTTTCGTGAATTGGTGCCCAAAACTGAACTGCATATTCCAGATGAGGTGCTACTAATGATTTGTACCGGGGTAATATGATATCTCTCTCTCTGGAGTCTATACCTCTTTTAATACAAGAGAGGATTTTGATCGCTTTAGAAACCGCAGCTTGGCATTGCATGCCATTATTAAGATTGTGATCTTCCAGAACTCCCAGATCCTTCTCCACCATTGATTCCCCCAGCTGTACCCCCCCCCAGTATGTATGATGCATGCAGATTCTTAGCCCCCAAGTGCAGAACCTTACATTTATCAACATTAAACTTCATTTGCCACATAGTTGCTCAATTAAACAGTGCATTGAGGTCGGCTTGTAAGTTTAAGACATCCTGTAAGGACGTTATTCCACTGCACAGCTTGGTGTCATCTGCAAAGACTGAAATGGGGTTTTGAATCCCAGATCCTATATATATAATATAATATTAAATATATTAAAAAGTAAGGGTCCCAACACTGAACCTTGGGGTACACCACTGACAACCCTAGACCATTCAGAGTATGAATCATTAACCACTACTCTCTGAATACGATCTTTTAGCCAGTTTTCTATCCATTTACATACAGATTTTTCCAAGCCTGCAGACTTTACCTTACACATTAGCCGTGTGTGGGTTACTGTGTCAAACGCTTTTGCAAAATCCACGTATACCACGTCCACCGCCACCCCTCTGTCCAAGTATACCACATCCACCACCACCCCTCTGTCCAAGTATACCACGTCCACCGCCACCCCTCTGTCCAAGTATACCACATCCACCGCCACCCCTCTGTCCAAGGTTTTGCTCACCTCCTCATAAAAAGAAATCAGATTTATTTGACAACTTCTGTCTTTCATGAATCCATGCTGTCTGTTGATTAAAATATTTTTTCCAGCAAGAACTCATCTATGTGGTCTTTTATCAAACTCTTCATTATCTTCCCAACTAAAGATGTTAAACTAACAGATCTATAATTACTTGGTAAAGATTTTTAAATATTGAAACCACATTGGCCTTACGCCAATCCAGTGGTACTATGCCAGTCATTAAAGAGTCCCTAAAAATTAGAAACAATGGCTTTGAAATGACAGAGCTCAATTCCTAAAGGACCCGTGGGTGTATGCCATCTGGTCCAGCTGCTTTATTCACCTTTATTCTATCTACATATTTCTGGATCATATCAATTGTGAGCCAATGTGGATCATCTGGAGCTGTGTATATACCATGCCCATTATGGACAGGAGCTCCCTCATGCTCATTTGTATACACAGAGCTGAAGAAGGGATTTAATAAATGTACCTTCTCTTTGTCCCAAGTCACCCACTCTAGATTGCTCGGACCGGACCTTTTCACTATTAATATATTTGAAGAATTGTTGGGGGTTTGTCCTGCTATCTTTTGCAATCTGTCGTTCATTTTCAACTTTTGCGGCCTTGATTTCCTTTTTACATATTCTGTTATAATCTTTGTAATATTTAAACGATGATAGCGTTCCTTCATTTATATATTTAATAAAAGCTCTTTTCTCATTATTTATAGATTTTTTAACTTTGGCCGTAAGCTACATAAGTTTGATTTTTAGCCTTTTAAACTTGTTGCCCATGGGAATATATTTTGCAGTGGGTTCACATACAGTCTTTTTGAAGAACTCCCATTTTTGTGTTGTGTTCATCTATGCCAGTGTTTCTCAATTCCAGTCCTCATGGACCCCCAACAGGTCATGTTTTCAGGATTTCCATTATTTTGCACAGGTGATTTGATCAGTTTCACTGCCTTAGTAATTACCACAGCTGTTTCATCTGAGGGAAATCCTGAAAACATGACCTGTTGGGGGTCCATGAGGACTGGAGTTGAGAAACACTGATCTATGCTAATATTCCCTCCCAGTAAATCTTGGAGAGCAGCTCTCAGCCTTGGAAAATTAGATCTCTTAAATTTGAGCATTTTTTATTTTCCCCGTATGTGCTTGTTGTTTACAGCTACAACAATAAATAAAATCATGTTATGGTCACTGCTACCCATATGTTCTTTTATATGGACATTAGTAATAAACTCTGCATGGTGTGAGATTACCAGGTCCAGCAGAGCAGAGTACCAGGTCCAGCAGAACTGCATTCTGCAGTTCACTCCTGCCATCATGGCCACCTGAACTTACCATAAGTGCTGAGTAGGTGTAGGGGTAATGATAAGCCAAGTAGCAAACATCATCGTAGTGGGGAAACTTCACTGTGAATGTTAATGTAAAGTATCTTCTTCTTTTCTTTGCCTCGCTTGTCCGATAACAAAACACATTTCTAGAAACAGAATGCAATAAAATGATTTGTGTTAGAGCATATTAGAATAATAGCGATTACCTCTTGCTGTCAGTGATTTGCTCAAAGTTCAGGCTGTTTAATCAATCACCCACCACCCACATTCTTAACAACAAGCACCAGTACAGATTGTACAGGTCTATGAATTTTGGAGAATCAGTATAAAAATTAAATATTTCACAATCAAAATGTAAGAAAATATGACTGAAATATATATTATATTCCTAGAATGATGACAATTTTCAAAGTCATAACTAGTTTTTTAATGAATGCATTGGATGAATTGACATATAACTTGCATGGAAACCTGAACTGGAAGAAATATGTAGGCTGTCATTGCTGACCTCTCCTTCTGCAAAAGCTAATTTCCAGGACCTCATACCTACTCTACAGCTCCAATTCTAGCCAGGAATTGTGTACAAAAAAGATCTCAATTCATTCTTATTTTGCTGGCAGGTGCAGTCTCTTTTCTCCACTGCAGATGGCATTCAAACTGCAATGACATTGCAGAGGGAGAGGAAGTCAGGATTCACTTATTCCTCTATGGTTTCTTTGGTCACAGGAAAGGGATCCGGTTGGATATTTGCTGTCCCGTGTGACTCTGGTGGCCATTTTGGGTCAGGCAAAGTCTATTTAAAGTGGATTTTCACCCTCTTTTTCAGCTTTATGTAATGTTCCTATTCAGAGAATGTTATTTTATGTTGGGATACTTTTTAAAAAAAAATTTCTGCATAAATACCTTTTTTTCATCTTCTGGTGGCTGCCTCTGCGATGATGTCACATTGATTTGCCTATTGACTCCTGAGATATCTGTATCATCAATCTAAGGAGTCTTTGGGCATACTCAGCATAGTGTGTGCGCCGTGCAGTGTCATTACTGCACAGGTGAGAGAATTAGCAGTGTATGGAATGTCCATCAACACACTGCAGATCTCGGTATATAAAACCTAATATAACATGCAAACACTTGATGTTATTCAAATTTGATAGCCCTTGCTGACGAAACAAACATTAAGCATAGCGCAGGTATAATTTCATATATTTACAGCATGGAGACTATAGCTCCTCTTTAAGACTCTGGCTCCTGGGTTTGGCGTGCATTTTGCAAGTGGACAGTGTCGGGACAGGATACATACCTTTTATGCAGAGGGTAGATTCATATGAGGTGTGGTAGGACTGTGTTAGGTGCTTTCCAAATGCAGTCCTGCCACTGTCACTACTCCTGTCAGCCATGTAACAGAAGGAAGGCTCCCCCCTTACCTACAGTCAACTATTGCATCCAGGTCAGTCGCCCCTCCTGTCCACCCCTTGTCCTGGCCTTGCTGTTAGGGACAGTGAATAGGAAATGCAGGGAAAGGTTCCGGGCAGGGTAGGGATAGGTCAGGGACACCTTATCTTCTAAAGGAATCCTTCCCGCTTGGGCTCACTCACCAGGCCGCATTCTACCCTCTGAGACAGACACTGTCGGTCCAATTCGGACACTATACCTCCTAACACCAACGGACACCAATGATGGAACATTATTCATCCCACTGATTCCAACGTTGGGGCACCATTCTTGCCACTGAAACCAGCAATGGGGCACTATTCCTCCCACTGATTCCAACGATGGGGCACTGTTTCTCCCACTGACACCAACAATGGTACACTATTCCTCACCCTGACTCCAATGATGGGACACTATTTCTCCCACTGACACCAAATTTTTCTCTCCATAATACCAGTCATTGTTTACTTCCACTGGGCACAGTCTGGCCACCTTAAAGTCTGAAGGACAGTAAACTAGACCTTTGTTTTGAAAGTTTGGAGACCCCCACTCTAGCTGATAACAGAATATTCAGGGCCATTCTTATGTATCTATGTATGTTACATTCCTATGTAGTTGTAGTAGGGGGTTCAGTATTGTAATGAGGCACTGGAGATAGTCCGAAGCTAAATGGAGTGATGTTTACTAAAGCTTGTAGTGTAGGACATAATCCAATTGTGAAAGCTTTGCTCTTACATTAAGGGACTCATTGTAATATAGTTGCATACAAATGGTAAGAATTTTCCAGCACAAATGCTCAACACAGTATAGCCCTCAATGTTGGGCAAGATGGCACTATAAATACCTAAGAGTATTATTATTATACAGTATTTATATAGCACCAAAGGGTTTGCTCAGCGCTGTAAAAAGGTAATGGTAAGAAGAGAGGGGGTGATAGCCTTCAATGTGCTGCGCAGGACAGAAGACAAGTAAGAATATACATTACTACATATTTTTGGACTGCTGACTTCGAGAGTGCTTACCCATGCTGAGTGTGGATAACAGTAGCATTTATCATATAAATGAATGGAGCTTGTCAAATGTGTGCTAAAGTGTGAAAATGTGGGATGATGAGCTGCATCTGCCTGACATAGCTCATTGCTCATCTGAACAAGATATTGGTGGTACTTGTGGAATACCTTTGGAAACAGTCAACAGTTCACATTAGAATTCCACAGATGTTAAGACAGACCACATAAAATGTAGCATTACGTCTCCTATATTACGTTGACCAGGACTAACTACTGTAGAGCAGAGCACTTGAAGGAAATGGTTGGGTGGGTTAATTTTCTAGGGGCAATAGCTGCGCAGGACACTTTTTCATGATTTTCTGTTAAGCATTTCTTCATCCTATTTATAAAAGAATATTTTTTTTACCTGGGAATTCATCAGTTCACAAATCTTCAATAAGCCATTTCTAAACCAATTCCAACATTTTAGCTGTTTTTGGTAGTTTTATACACATTTTATTTAACAAAAAATCCTATGGTTAAAACATATTTTGTTTATATATATCAACATATAGAGATGTGCATAATAGAAAAATTAGTTTTCTTTCAAATTCATTTGTTAAGTTAATACTTTTGTTTCATCATATTTGTTATGTTAGAATGATTCATTTTTGGAATTCATTTAATATATTTGGATTTGTTTTGTATAGTTATTTTCAAATCGATTCGAAATTTGAATTTTGTAGGACGGCTGTATTTGTTCTATTTTATTCTATTCTATTCTAATCCATACATTATTTTTGTATTCTATTCTACTCTATTCTATTCTTTTACTTTGTATTCTAATCTTTTCTATTCTTTTTTATTTCTTTATTTTCTATTCTTTTCTATTTTATTCAGTTTTATTCTATTCTTTTATATTCAATTCTATTCTATGCTTCTCTATTCTGTTTTATTCTATTCTATTCTTTTATATTCTATTCTCTAAAGCCACCTTAGTAGGAATCATCTTATTTCACTTATACCTTACTGTATTTATTGCAATATGATTCAATTTTGAATTTGAATTCATTTTCTAATTCAAATTCATTGTCAAATTCATTTTCAAATTCGGAGAATTCATTTTGTTATAATTTATTTTGGATTCTTTGAAATTCATTACTATTGTGATTCTGAAATTCAGATACATCCGAATTTCCGAATAACAAAAACGTTGTCTGAATTTTGAATTTTTGCACATGTCTACTAACATATTCCAGCTTCTGTTTGTTCAAGTTTGGCATCTATGTTCAGCAATCTTGTCCAAAAACACACAGCCTTTTTTTTTTTACAGATTTTCAGTCATCTTTGCATATGCTCACAAAAGTAGAGTACAAGGGAATGGGGTTCAACTTTCAGTTCTCAACTTTTTAAAAAAATAGATTGCAGATTGTGTTAGGATTGGAGGCTCCACAATATTCACTAACATTGGAGGAATTATTTTTATCCTTGACATAGATTCTTAGAAAAATAAAGACACCTATAAACATTCTGAAAATTGCAATCTGTTACCTTTGATTCTGGCAGCATTCCATACATATGCCATGTAACGTCTAGTTTAAAGCAGTGGTCTTCAAACGGCAGCAGTGGGCCCTTTCCTTGCCTTTACCCAGCTCTTGGGCTGACACCCACTATAGGATACATTTCCTGACACCAAAGATGGGGTACTCTTACTCCCAATAAAATGACTGCAGGGGCACTATTGATCCCAATTACACCATTAATGGGGCACTACAATGGTGGAGCACTATACTTCCACTGAAACAACATTGGGGTGGTATCTCACCCATTGCCACCAATATTGAGGCACTATGTAAAAGTGGTCCTCCTGTGCTACCTCCCTGACTGCAATGACCCAAAAAAAGTTGCCACAAACACCAAACTATGTTCCAAAATAGTGAGAACAAATGAAAAGTGACAGGGTGCTGCGCTACTTAGTGTATAAACGATGAACCATGACAATGAAAATAATTAAATAAACATATGCCCCTCATGTAAACATGACATATACAAAGGACATTTGAATGGGTGCGAACAAATACAATAACACCACCACAAAGTAGCATAATGTGGTGGTGACTAGAGATGAGCGAATTATTCAAAAATTCGATTCGGCTGATTCGGCGAATTCGCGGAATAAATTCGATTCGAGTCGAATATATTCGCTGCGAATTTAACTTATAAAAAGGGTGTTTCTAGGCTTCAGAGAGCCTTTATATTAGTGCAGAACACTGTACCTTTAATTTAAATGCCCTTGGAGTCTGCTGGGGAAGAGAAATAATACTGTCAGTCAGTATGACATGCAGATGAGTGCCGTCGATCTTAGAATCACCACACACTTCACTCATTTGGGCAGTCACGGGCAGTCAGTGTGGAGCCACAGTGTGGCAGTGGAGGCAGCAGCAATGGGAGGCCATACAGCACCTTATGAAAAAATGGAACCCACCAGCAGTGTGAGGAGACCTGAAAGTGGCACATGGCAGAGTGTGGCGATGGAGACAGCAGCAATGGGAGGCCGTATAGGGACCCATGACACACTCTGGACCTGGCAGCAGCATGAGGAGGCGGTACAGGGGCCCATGACAGATTACGGGCCTGGCAGCAGCATGAGGAGTCGGTACGGGGGCCCATGGCAGATTACGGGCCTGGCAGCAGCAATGGGAGGCCATACAGCACCCTATGACAAAATGGAACCCACCAGCAGTGTGAGGAGACCTGAAAATGGCACATGGCAGAGTGTGGCGATGGAGACAGCAGCAATGGGAGGCCGTACAGGGACCCATGACACACTTTGGACCTGGCAGCAGCATGAGGAGGCGGTACAGGGGCCCATGACAGATTACGGGCCTGGCAGCAGCATGAGGAGTCGGTACGGGGGCCCATGGCAGATTACGGGCCTGGCAGCAGCAATGGGAGGCCATACAGCACCCTATGACAAAATGGAACCCACCAGCAGTGTGAGGAGACCTGAAAGTGGCACATGGCAGAGTGTGGCGATGGAGACAGCAGCAATGGGAGGCCGTACAGGGACCCATGACACACTCTGGACCTGGCAGCAGCATGAGGAGGCGGTACAGGGGCCCATGACAGATTACGGGCCTGGCAGCAGCATGAGGAGTCGGTATGGGGGCCCATGGCAGATTACGGGCCTGGCAGCAGCAATGGGAGGCCGTACAGGGACCCATGAAACACTCTGGACCTGGCAGCAGCATGAGGAGGCGGTACAGGGGCCCATGACAGATTACGGGCCTGGCAGCAGCATGAGGAGTCGGTACGGGGGCCCATGGCAGATTACGGGCCTGGCAGCAGCAATGGGAGGCCCGTAATCTGCCAGCACCCTATGACAAAATGGAACCCACCAGCAGTGTGAGGAGACCTGAAAGTGGCACATGGCAGAGTGTGGCGATGGAGACAGCAGCAATGGGAGGCCGTACAGGGACCCATGACACACTCTGGACCTGGCAGCAGCATGAGGAGGCGGTACAGGGGCCCATGACAGATTACGGGCCTGGCAGCAGCATGAGGAGTCGGTACGGGGGCCCATGGCAGATTACAGGCCTGGCAGCAGCAATGGGAGGCCATACAGCACCCTATGACAAAATGGAACCCACCAGCAGTGTGAGGAGACCTGAAAGTGGCACATGGCAGAGTGTGGCGATGGAGACAGCAGCAATGGGAGGCCGTACAGGGACCCATGACACACTCTGGACCTGGCAGCAGCATGAGGAGGCGATACAGGGGCCCATGACAGATTACGGGACTGGCAGCAGCATGAGGAGTCGGTACGGGGGCCCATGGCAGATTACGGGCCTGGCAGCAGCAATGGGAGGCCCGTAATCTGCCAGCACCCTATGACAAAATGAAACCCACCAGCAGTGTGAGGAGACCTGAAAGTGGCACATGGCAGAGTGTGGCGATGGAGACAGCAGCAATGGGAGGCCGTACAGGGACCCATGACACACCCTGGACCTGGCAGCAGCATGAGGAGGTGGTACAGGGGCCCATGACAGATTACGGGCCTGGCAGCAGCATGAGGAGTCGGTACGGGGGCCCATGGCAGATTACGGGCCTGGCAGCAGCAATGGGAGGCCATACAGCACCCTATGACAAAATGGAACCCACCAGCAGTGTGAGGAGACCTGAAAGTGGCACATGGCAGAGTGTGGCGATGGAGACAGCAGCAATGGGAGGCCGTACAGGGACCCATGACACACTCTGGACCTGGCAGCAGCATGAGGAGGCGGTACAGGGGCCCATGACAGATTACGGGCCTGGCAGCAGCATGAGGAGTCGGTACGGGGGCCCATGGCAGATTACGGGCCTGGCAGCAGCAATGGGAGGCCATACAGCACCCTATGACAAAATGGAACCCACCAGCAGTGTGAGGAGACCTGAAAGTGGCACATGGCAGAGTGTGGCGATGGAGACAGCAGCAATGGGAGGCCGTACAGGGACCCATGACACACTCTGGACCTGGCAGCAGCATGAGGAGGCGGTACAGGGGCCCATGACAGATTACGGGCCTGGCAGCAGCATGAGGAGTCGGTACGGGGGCCCATGGCAGATTACGGGCCTGGCAGCAGCAATGGGAGGCCCGTAATCTGCCAGCACCCTATGACAAAATGGAACCCACCAGCAGTGTGAGGAGACCTGAAAGTGGCACATGGCAGAGTGTGGCGATGGAGACAGCAGCAATGGGAGGCCGTACAGGGACCCATGACACACTCTGGACCTGGCAGCAGCATGAGGAGGTGGTACAGGGGCCCATGACAGATTACGGGCCTGGCAGCAGCATGAGGAGTCGGTACGGGGGCCCATGGCAGATTACGGGCCTGGCAGCAGCAATGGGAGGCCATACAGCACCCTATGACAAAATGGAACCCACCAGCAGTGTGAGGAGACCTGAAAGTGGCACATGGCAGAGTGTGGCGATGGAGACAGTAGCAATGGGAGGCCGTACAGGGACCCATGACACACTCTGGACCTGGCAGCAGCATGAGGAGGCGGTACAGGGGCCCATGACAGATTACGGGCCTGGCAGCAGCATGAGGAGTCGGTACGGGGGCCCATGGCAGATTACGGGCCTGGCAGCAGCAATGGGAGGCCATACAGCACCCTATGACAAAATGGAACCCACCAGCAGTGTGAGGAGACCTGAAAGTGGCACATGGCAGAGTGTGGCGATGGAGACAGCAGCAATGGGAGGCCGTACAGGGACCCATGACACACTCTGGACCTGGCAGCAGCATGAGGAGGCGGTACAGGGGCCCATGACAGATTACGGGCCTGGCAGCAGCATGAGGAGTCGGTACGGGGGCCCATGGCAGATTACGGGCCTGGCAGCAGCAATGGGAGGCCCGTAATCTGCCAGCACCCTATGACAAAATGGAACCCACCAGCAGTGTGAGGAGACCTGAAAGTGGCACATGGCAGAGTGTGGCGATGGAGACAGCAGCAATGGGAGGCCGTACAGGGACCCATGACACACTCTGGACCTGGCAGCAGCAAGAGGAGGCGGTACAGGGGCCCATGGCAGAGTGGCGAAGCGTAAACAGCTTAAATTGAAGGCCATACAGAGGCCTATGTTAAAAATAATAACATGTTTGGGGCATGATTCATGGCGGATTTAGTCAGTTGTGTCAGGAACTGGTGGTTTGAAATCCAGACTAATCCACGCCTGATTCATTTTCACAAACGTGAGTCTCTCCACACTTTGGGTGGACAGTCGTGTCCTCCGCGGAGTTAACGCGGAGTTACCTCCTGCCGCACTAAACACGCGCTCCGATGCCACGCTACTGGCCGGGCATGACAGCCTTTCAAGCTAGTTGGGGCCAAAGGTCAAGCTTTGTTGCCCAGTAGTAAAGGGGATTGTCTACCTCAGTTGGCAGGGTGCTGTCCAAGTAGGCCCAAGCCTGTTGTTTGAGGTCCTGCTCCAGGTCCACCTGATGCTGCTGCTGCTGCTGCGGCTGGTTAGTAGTTTCCTCAGTGCGCTGGTGAAGAAAGCTACTCATCATCGACTGCAGACTGAGGCAGCCGCTGCTCGTGGAGCTGCCACTGCTCCTACCACCCCACCCCTCCCCTGCTGCCATGGCAGCGGAACGCGAGCGCACAGGGCCCACATTGTCTGAGGATGGACGTTGGCGCAGAAAGGCAGAGACCAACTGACTACATAGGTGGTTTTTATAGTACGTTATTTTGGCCTCCCTCTCAGCAGGTGTGAAAAAGGCCACCATTTTTGAACGGTAGCGAGGGTCCAACAAGGTGGACAGCCAAAAGTCATCCCTCTGTCTGATGGTTATTATTCGGCTGTCGCTACGCAAGCAACCGAGCATGCTATGGGCAATTTGTGCCAAGGAATGCGAGGGACTCCCTGCCTCCATCTCCACAGCATACTGCCACGGTGCGTCTGGGTCCTCTGTCTCCTCCTCCTCCTCTACCAGATGCTCCTGCTCCTCCACTCCTGTCCGCTGAGTGGAAAAACCACCCATTTCACTCAATAATTCCTGAGTACCAATGTCCTCCTCTACCTCCTCCTCTTCTTCCTGTCCTGCCCCCACAGGGGTCATGTGGCGTTGAGATCTGTGCGCCACATCTACCGCACCCTGACCAGCCATTGTTAACAGCATTTGTTCCAGGACGTGCAACAGAGGAATGACGTCGTTCATCCCATAGTCCTGCCGACTCACGAATAGCGTGGTCTCCTCAAAGGGCCTGAGCAAGCGCAGGTGTCACGCATGAGCTGCCAATGGCTGACATCGAAGTTACACAGGGGAGTACCTTTATCCGCTTGTAACATCAGGAAATCGGTGATGGCCTTTCGCTGTTCGTAAAGGCGGTCTAACATATGTAGGGTTGAATTCCACCTTGTTGCAACGTCGCAGATCAGGCGATGCTGTGGAATTCCGTTCTGCCGCTGCAGCTCAAGGAGGGTGTGCTTTGCGGTGTAGGAATGACTGAAATGCATGCAAAGTTTACGTGACATTTTAAGGATGTCTTGCAGTGGGATGGTGGATTTTAGGAACCGCTTGACAACCAGATTGAACACGTGAGCCATGCATGGCGCATGGCACAACCTTCCTTGACGCAGAGCAGACACCATGTTCTTTCCGTTGTTGGTCAACATGGTTCCGATTTTCAGTTTGCGCGGAGACAGCCATCTGTCGATTTCTCTGTTCATTACACTCAGAAGTTCCTCCCCTGTGTGACTACGTTCGCCAAGGCATACCAGGTGCAGCACAGCGTGACACCGTTGCGCCCTGCACATGTGATATGCCGGTCGGGTAATGGGACTTGGCACGGGGGTGGCGGCTGAGGAAATGGCGGAAGAAGAGGTGGTAGAGGCGGACATCTTTGCTGGACCAAGGACGTGCAAACGTGGAGGCAAAAGCGGCGTGACCTGTCCAAGTTGCTGGTGCGGCTGTGCCGGCACCACGTTCACCCAGTGGGCCGTAAATGACATGTACTGTTCCTGACCGTAGTTACAGCTCCACACGTCGGCGCTGCCGTGCACTTTGGCAGAGACCGACATGCTCAAAGACTGGCCCACCATCTCTTCTACATGTGAATGCAGGGCTGGCACTGCCTTTTTGGCGAAGAAATGCCGGCTTGGCACTCTCCACCGCGGCGCGGCACAAGCCATCATTTCTCGGAAAGGTGCTGAGTCCACCACTTGGAAAGGGAGGGACTGCAGCACCAGCAACTTGGACAGGAGGACGTTCAGCTTCTGCACCGTCGGGTGCGTGCTCGCAAACTGTTGTCTCTTGGAAACGGATTCCAAGAAAGACTGCTGACGGAATCCGTGAAGAGGAGTAGCAGGAGAAGGAGCATCTGAACGAGCGGAAGATGCCAACGAGCGACAACTCCCCTCAGCAGAGGTGTTGGAGCCTTGACTGGCTGATAGAGGGCGATTGACGTCGGGTGACGGAGCAAGTAACGGAGCGGGTGATGGAGCGGGGGCAGGGGCAGGCAGAACCGCCGTATCTTTATCACGGTTTTCCCAGGCCACCGAATGGCGACGCTGCATATGCTGACGCAACGCTGTAGTCCCAACATGGGCCCCCTGGCCACGCTTGACTTTCTGGCCACATAGTCGACATACGGCTACGTTTACTTCCTCGGGCGGCTTGACGAAAAATTGCCACACCGCCGAGTAGGAAACTTTGCCCCTGCTACTCCTCACTAGCTGACTGCTACTTCCTCCGTGCACACCGGCACCACTACTGGCCGTGGTGGTAGGCTGCAGTGGAGCTGGTGCTCTACTCCGTGGCCGTTTGCCTCCACTGACACTGCTGCGACCCTGCTGCCTCCTGGGCAACCCACCGACTGTTTTGCTCGCTGCCAAGCTGGCACCCTCTTCTCCTGATGATGCGGAAGCAATAGCCTGATGACGACGAGGCTGCCAAGTGCGATCAGCCTCATCATCATCAATTAGGGTCTCCGCCTCACTACTAGCCCCCTCGGCTGCGTGTGGGTCAGGAGACAGACCTGTCTCTAGACCGGCTACCGAGCCACTCTCCTCGCCAGTACTTCTTCGCCTGACTGCTGAAGAGGCGGATGTCTCCCCCCGTTCCTGACCGCCCTCTGTTAGCTCTTCCTCACTGTACAGTGGGGCTGAGCCCACAGCATGCGATACTTCGCTTGGTGAGGGAACACCAAAGGACAGGGGCAGGTAGAGGACACGTGATTTCAGTGGGCTTGCTCCCGGGCCATGCCAACTAACGGTTGTGTCTGACGTACCCACCGACCGTTGGCTGTAGGTGTCAGAGGTGACCTGGGAAGAGGAAGACGACCGAGCCAACCAATCGATGACGGCAGGGTTGTCGGTGGAGACACGAGCGCTGGATGACATCGGGAGCACTGGCCTCTGGCTGCGAATAGTGCTGCCTCGACCCCTTCCTCTGCTGCCACGCCTGCTCGCTCCTGAAACATTGCCTCCTCTGCCACTCCTCTGCGTGTTGTCTGACATACTCTTTAATTTAACGATTCTGTGTCCCTGAGTAACAATTCTGTGTCCCTGAGTAACGATTCTGTGTCCCTGAGTAACGATTCTGTGTCCCTGAGTAACAATTCTGTGTCCCTGAGTAACAATTCTGTGTCCCTCAGTAACGATTCTGTGTCCCTCAGTAACAATTCTGTGTCCCTCAGTAATGATTCTGTGTCCCTGAGTAACGATTCTGTGTCCCTGAGTAACGATTCTGTGTCCCTGAGTAACGATTCTGTGTCCCTGAGTAACGATTCTGTGTCCCTCAGTAACAATTCTGTGTCCCTGAGTAACGATTCTGTGTCCCTGAGTAACGATTCTGTGTCCCTGAGTAACGATTCTGTGTCCCTCAATTCTGTGTCCCTGAGTAACAATTCTGTGTCCCTGAGTAACGATTCTGTGTCCCTGAGTAACGATTCTGTGTCCCTGAGTAAAAATTCTGTGTCCCTGAGTAACGATTCTGTGTCCCTCAGTAACGATTCTGTGTCGCTGAGTAACGATTCTGTGTCCCTGAGTAACAATTCTGTGTCCCTGAGTAACAATTCTGTGTCCCTGAGTAACAATTCTGTGTCCCTCAGTAAGGATTCTGTGTCCCTGAGTAACGATTCTGTGTCACTGAGTAACAATTCTGTGTCCCTGAGTAACAATTCTGTGTCCCTGAGTAACAATTCTGTGTCCCTCAGTAACGATTCTGTGTCCCTCAGTAACGATTCTGTGTCCCTGAGTAACAATTCTGTGTCCCTGAGTAACAATTCTGTGTCCCTGAGTAACAATTCTGTGTCTGTCCCTGAGTAACAATTCTGTGTCCCTGAGTAACAATTCTGTGTCCCTGAGTAACGATTCTGTGTCCCTGAGTAACGATTCTGTGTCCCTCAGTAACAATTCTGTGTCCCTGAGTAACAATTCTGTGTCCCTGAGTAACAATTCTGTGTCCCTCAGTAACAATTCTGTGTCCCTGAGTAACAATTCTTTGTCCCTGAGTAACAATTCTGTGTCCCTGAGTAACGATTCTGTGTCCCTCAGTAACAATTCTGTGTCCCTGAGTAACAATTCTGTGTCTGTCCCTGAGTAACGATTCTGTGTCCCTGAGTAACAATTCTGTGTCCCTGAGTAACAATTCTGTGTCCCTGAGTAACAATTCTGTGTCTGTCCCTGAGTAACAATTGTGTGTCCCTGAGTAACGATTCTGTGTCCCTCAGTAACAATTCTGTGTCCCTCAGTAACAATTCTGTGTCCCTGAGTAACAATTCTGTGTCCCTGAGTAACAATTCTGTGTCCCTGAGTAACAATTCTGTGTCCCTCAGTAACGATTCTGTGGCCCTCAGTAATAATTCTGTGTCCCTGAGTAACAATTCTGTGTCCCTGAGTAACAATTCTGTGTCTGTCCCTGAGTAACAATTCTTTGTCCCTGAGTAACAATTCTGTGTCCCTGAGTAACAATTCTGTGTCCCTCAGTAACGATTCTGTGTCCCTCAGTAACGATTCTGTGTCCCTCAGTAACGATTCTGTGTCCCTGAGTAACAATTCTGTGTCCCTGAGTAACAATTCGGTGTCCCTGAGTAACAATTTTGTGTCCCTCAGTAACGATTCTGTGTCCCTCAGTAACAATTCTGTGTCTCTGAGTAACAATTCTGTGTCTGTCCCTGAGTAACAATTCTGTGTCCCTCAGTAACAATTCTGTGTCCCTGAGTAACGATTCTGTGTCCCTGAGTAACAATTCTGTGTCCCTGAGTAACAATTCTGTGTCCCTGAGTAACGATTCTGTGTCCCTCAGTAACAATTCTGTGTCCCTGAGTAACTATTCTGTGTCCCTCAGTAACAATTCTGTGTCCCTGAGTAACGATTCTGTGTCCCTGAGTAACGATTCTGTGTCCCTCAGTAACAATTCTGTGTCCCTGAGTAACGATTCTGTGTCCCTGAGTAACAATTCTGTGTCTCTGAGTAACGATTCTGTGTCCCTCAGTAACAATTCTGTGTCCCTGAGTAACAATTCTGTGTCTGTCCCTGAGTAACAATTCTGTGTCCCTGAGTAACAATTCTGTGTCCCTGAGTAACAATTCTGTGTCTGTCCCTGAGTAACAATTCTGTGTCCCTGAGTAACGATTCTGTGTCCCTCAGTAAAAATTCTGTGTCCCTGAGTAACAATTCTGTGCCCCTGAGTAACAATTCTGTGCCCCTGAGTAACAATTCTGTGTCCCTCAGTAACGATTCTGTGTCCCTCAGTAATAATTCTGTGTCCCTGAGTAACAATTCTGTGTCCCTGAGTAACAATTCTGTGTCTGTCCCTGAGTAACAATTCTGTGTCCCTGAGTAACAATTCTGTGTCCTTCCGTAACGATTCTGTGTCCCTCAGTAACGATTCTGTGTCCCTCAGTAACGATTCTGTGTCCCTGAGTAACAATTCTGTGTCCCTGAGTAACGATTCTGTGTCCCTGAGTAACGATTCTGTGTCCCTGAGTAACAATTCTGTGTCCCTGAGTAACGATTCTGTGTCCCTCAGTAACAATTCTGTGTCCCTGAGTAACGATTCTGTGTCCCTGAGTAACAATTCTGTGTCCCTGAGTAACGATTCTGTGTCCCTCAGTAACAATTCTGTGTCCCTGAGTAACAATTCTGTGTCTGTCCCTGAGTAACGATTCTGTGTCCCTGAGTAACAATTCTGTGTCCCTGAGTAACAATTCTGTGTCCCTGAGTAACGATTCTGTGTCCCTAAGTAACGATTCTGTGGCCCTAAGTAACGATTCTGTGGCCCTAAAGTCTCTGTGGCCCTAACTCTATCCCTAATACACAGAGGTCTGTCTCTCTTGAATGACCGGAGGCTAATGGAGAATTCTAAGATGGCCGCGATTTATAGCTCCACCATTACACAGTGCTGGCTGGCTGGCTGCTGATTGGCTAATGCGATCACATGTCATGAATGAATGCATTATGGGTCAGCGCGCCTTGTCTGCGCGCCTTCCCAGAGATCCCCGCTCCGTCGCCACACATGTCGCCGCCATTTTTGGGAAAATTCGATTCGTGCATCCGAAGTTTGCTAATTTTCGGATTCGGCGCGAATCGAATATTTCCTAATCTTCGAAACGAATTCCACTTCGTCATGTTCGATTCGCTCATCTCTAGTGGTGACAACAGTGAACATAATAATAATGATGATGTGTATTGTGTTTATAAAATGTGCTTCAGTCCCAAAAACTTGATTAATTAAAGTGACTCAGTCCCAAAAAATATATAACAGTTCCAAAACACATGAAAAATATCAATCAATCTTCAGTGCATGCCGTGAGACATCCAGTGCAGCAAAAAACGAAAAATTAAATATCCTCCACCGGCTAGCGTGCGCGCTCACCTTCAAACTGCGACCTGCAAGGAGCCAAAAAGCAGAGAGAACCTCAAATGATGATTCCAAGAAATTGGTCCTCGATAGCAATCAGAGAGCGAAAGGTCATTCTCCAGAGATGGCCGCAGACCTCTATTAGCTCCAATCCATTTAAAATAGGTCCGCAGACAAAAAAGAAAGCAAAATTCTAGCTGCAAAAGGCTGCAGGGAAGGTGTATAGGATTGGAAGTACCAAGATGGCGGCTGCCGTCCGTACCGGACATGCTGTAACCATGTTCCGTCCTGCATGTTACATAACAGATCACGTGACATCCTCAGGGCTTCTTGCCCAGAATAGAAAGGTGAAGCCAGAATGTCAGTCAAAGGCCACATGTCTACACTTCTGTTGACAGTCACATGTCATTGTCCTCTGTTTAGAGATTGAGATGAGAGCCTTGCTGTTGACTTTGCACAAAAAGTCTACATTTGCATTTCAGGAACTGAATTCCACTGCACTTTACTCTCCAGTGACATCCCTCATCACCAGCCCTTTCATATTCGTTCACTCTTTTATCAGGTTCGGCATTTTTGATCATCTTGGTTGGCCAGCCCTGTACACTAAGCTGCCATTGCAAGTCTCATTGATCATTCTGAAGACATTTTCTAGCAGGCTGGCAAAAACGCATTTATTTAGGTCCCATTCATGGTATTGTGTTGTGGTACCACAATATGTGGCAAGGCATGCTACATATGTTAATGTGATGAGATGCCAATCATTCTGAATGGAACTTCAGCACACCTTACAAATGGACACAGTACAATGTACAGCAATGCTCTTACATGCGGTGGGCTGCCAGTAATGGTGCATGCACCCTTTTTTTTGGTGCATTTTAATGCATTAGGCAGCCTGTGCAAATTAATGGGCTGCCTTATGGGACAGTGTGAATGGGCCCTTAGAGACAGAGGTAGTCTATTTGAAACAGCTGATAGACTGGAAAAGATCAATTTAATAAATGCAATCATAGCTTGTTTTAATTCTTCTTCTTCTTTTTTTTTTGCAGGCTGTTATATCTGTTTTGCCCACGTTTACATGCAGATAAAGCTGTCCAATAGAAGTGAAAGTAGCAAAGGTTGTGAAAAACTAAAACACATTCAAGGACACTTAAAGAACTATCATTACAATTTTCTGCTTTCCATGGGACAATGTACAGGTAGTACATTGCCCCATGTTTCTAGGTGCTTTCTAATGCAGGCTATACATGGTTCAAATTCCGAACAAATTTTCGTCCGAAAATCTAACCGTCGTTCGTGCTGTAATCCAATGATTTTGAAAATCGGTCGTTTTTCACAAAATTTCCAGCATGCCCGATAAACGAAATGGGGAGGAAACACGAAAATCGGCCGATGCCATTGCCCCACTTACAGAGCGAAGATCGGCCGATTATTCTTAGGTCCGATTTTCATACGAAAACCGTTCGGACTTCCAACCATGTATGGCCTGCATAAGTCTTGTTATGAGGTCCCACCTGCCCCACCCCTCAGGCAAATCCAACAACAGCTAGGAAGAAGACAAAACCAGATTTCCTAGACTCAGAGTACTTTCCCAAGACTAGAGAAATGCAGAAAGATAGAAATACTGACACACACCCACTGGCGGAACTACCAGGGCTGCAAAGGTTGCACTTGTGACCAGGCCCTGGCATTCCACCACCGTGGGGGGGGGGGGGTGTCAAGACAGCAGGATGGGGACCCACTGCATAACATTGGAAAGGGCCCTGAAATGGGAGTAAACAGTCTCCCTTTTTAACATCAGAACTAACTTTGGGAGATAAGACCTTTTTGGCTCTGAAACCGGATCTGCTTAACCCAAGGCTGGCGGCAAGTACTTTATCCCTCTAAACTTCTTTCTGTTATCTCTTTGCTGTGCTATTGTTTTCTGTATATTTATATATATGTATATATATATATTGGCTACATCTTTTTCTGTAAATATTTTTATTGCACCCTTTTGACCTTTTAGTAATAAATCTTACTTTCTGAAAGTGTTGAACTGTTTCTAAAGCTCTTTAATGCAAACTAAGAATCCCTGCCTCTGAAAAGCGCTACAATGTGTGTGTTTTAAACTTCGGTATATCTCTGCCTGCGGTGTCAGTGGTATACCGACGATTATTCAAACATCATAGTGTTATTGCTGATATTGCCGAGTTTCCTCTTTCTCTGTACAAAAAGGAGGTGGTGGCAGTGTGAAGGGTTAATTGCGTAATTAACCTGACCCAGTAACAATCGCTCCCAGGCTGCCGGCACACAGGTTGTGGTCCATTAGCTGGAAAATCTTTGTGCAAGGTGCAGCTGGGCATGGCATTGTTACGCATGTGACAGCGCAGTTTTAGATTGGCTAGTCCTTCGGTCACGAGTTTTGTGAGAAGGGCTGGGGTCTGAAGCCGTGATCGTCACATACTGGTGGGCAGCACAGTGGCTAAATGGTTAGCATTTCCACCTGGCAGTACTAGGGTCGATGGTTCAAATCCCAGCCATGGCACCACCTGCCTGGAGTTTGCATGTTCTGCCTGTGACTGCGTGGGTTTCCTCCGGGTACTCCGGTTTCCTCCCACACTCCAAAGACATGCTGGTAGGTTAATTGGCTCCTGTCTAAATTGTCCCTAGTATGTGTATGTATGAATGTGAGTTAGGGACTTTAGATTGTACGCCCCTTGAGGGTTAGGGACTGATGTGAATGTACAATATATATATATATATGTAAAGCGCTGCCTAAATTGACGGCGCTATGTAAGTACCTGAAATAAATAAAGAGTCCTGGTATCATTGGGAAGGGCTCAGAGCTCGGGCCCAGGTCGAACAATGGGGGGCCCTTTATGGTTTCTTGCACTGGGGCCCTGAATGTTCTAGTTACACTTCTGCACGCACCCCTTCCCTCGCCATTCCTATAGCCTTGGGAAAGTGCTCTAAACTGAGACAAGCTGCAATGAGTCTGTCTTCTTCCTAGCTGTTGTCGGATCCACCATGGCAGGGGAGAAAGGGGACTGGTCGGACCTTATAACTTGATTTAGGTAGCACTTAGCAACATGGCACAAAGTACTACATTTACTTTGTCCCACGGGAAGCAGAACAGTGTAAAAAAATGTAATGTCTCTTCTTTAAGGCTCCATTCACACCAATGCATTTTTAGTGCTTTTTGCAGAAATGCACTACAGTCCATTTAATATGGTTTTCTATGGAACATGTTCACATCTATACTTTTTTGAGCTGTTGCATTTTTGGAAGGGTTCAAGGACTTCTTTAAAAGCAAAAAGCAGCTTTTTGGCTATAACAGAGTTCAATGGAGAAGATACTGGTGTCTGGAGGTTTCCACCTGGTAACCACAGGTACCCTGGTTGGCCCCATGCTACAAAACCAGTGAGAGTCTGTTGGGTTGCTCAAGCTGGTAAGGAATGCGTTAGGGCATACTGCTCGTTATTCTGTTACATTACAAGGATTACTTGCTAGGCTCGAAGCTCAAAAATGCAAGACAAGTACTACTTTCTGAAAGAGGTCAACAATAGAAGCCTTCTTATTTTTCCAAGTACTGGCTTCCCTTCTATAAAATTCTGAAATAGACAAAATTGCATCCAGTGAAAGGCAAGGCTTCACAGATACATTTATGATGTTAAAATTCCCAGAGTAAAGATAATACAGCTGTTGGATGAGCACCTGCCATATGTCAAGGTTTTACAAAAGCCAGCCAATATTGAACCCTACGGACTAAGACTGGGATGCCAGTAAAGTTCATGTGCGTGTAAAGGCAGGCATCTAAATATGTTTGGCAATGTAGTGTGTATATATATATATATATATATATATATATATATATATATAAAATTTCTTGTTTTAACCTTTTCTTTTACATTTCTTCAGTTGTTTCTCAATGGTGGAGAAGGAACTGGGAGTTCTGGAAGATCACAAGCTTAATAATGGCATGCAATGCCAATCTGTGGTTTCTAAAGTGAGCAAAATCCTCTCTTGTGTTAAAAGAGGTATAGACTCCAGAGAGAGATATCATTTCCCTCGGTACAAATCATTAGTAAGACCTCATCTGGAATATACAGTTCAGTTTTGGACACCAATTCACAAAAAGAACATTAAGGAACTTGAGAAAGTACAGAGAAGGGCAACTAAACTGATAAGAGGCATGGAGGAACTCAGCTATGAGGAAGGATTAGAGGAACTGAATTTATTCTCTCTTGAGAAGAGGAGATTAAGGGGGGATATGATCACCATGTATAAATACATCAGTGGTTCATATAGTGAACTCGGCGTAGAGCTATTCACCCTGAGGTGATCACAGAGGACAAGGGGGCACTCTTTACGTCTGGAGGAAAAGAAATGTAATCTCCAAACATGGAAAGGTTTCTTCACAGTAAGAGCTGTGAAAATGTGGAATAGACTCCCTCAAGAGTTGGTTCTGGTCAGCTCAGTGGATTGCTTTAAAAAAGTCCTGGATTCTTTCTTAGATACACAGAATATAACTGGATATTAACATTTATAGGTAACCTTGATCCAGGGAATATCAGATTTCCTCTCGGGGGATCAGGAAGGACATTTTTTCCCAGCAGGAGCAAATTGGACCATGCTTTGCTTGGCTTTTTTGCCTTCCTCTGGATCAACTGTGGGTATAGGATTATAACTTTTTTTTTTTCTGTGTTTGAACTGGATGGACTTTTGTCTTTTTTCAGCCATATTAACTATGTAACTATCGAAAGACAGATTGCAAAAAATTGCAGGACTAACCCCAAAAAAATCTTCAACTATATTAATAGTAAAAAGGTCTGGTCCGAGCATTTAGGCCCTTTACAAAATAATCTAGAGTGGGTGACTGGGGACAAAGAGAAGGCAAATTTATTAAATCCCTTCTTCAGCTCTGCGTATATAAAGAAGCATGGGGGAGCTCTTGTCCATAATGGGCATGGTATTGACACAGCTCCAGATGATCCACATTGGCTCACAATTGATATGATCCAAAAATATTTAGACAGTATAAAGGTGAATAAAGCACCTGGACCGGAGGAAAATTGGCGATTGTTGCTGGGGGCGGAGCCTGACTATGGCGGCGGCGGAGAGCTCGTGGTAGGAGCTCCCGCACGGGCCTCTTCCGACCGACCCCCCCTTGGACTCTAAAATTCCCCCCTAGCAGATGGAGCTCTAGAGGGTAGAGACCTACCTCGACCGGGCGGGTTCCTCTGGCTGAGCGGCTCCCCGGAGTTGAGAGCGGAGACCAGCGGAGTGTGGCAGGGACGCTGAGCCTGGACCCCGAGCCTGGTTGCCGGGTGACAGGGAGGCGCGGCCGGGACATGTGACCGGCCGCAGTGCACCTCTGGGAGGCAAGAAAGCCGGCCGCCCGGCCGGAGGCTGACAGGGAGCAGGAGAGATTCTGCTCTGCCGGACGACCTGCAATCCAGGGAGCCCTAACAGGCGGTCGATGGTGAGCCTCCCCAACAAAGACAAGGAAGAAGAGCATGGAGGAAAGTCCTGGAGGGTCTCCCTGAGAGGAAGAGAGCGGACCTGCTGAAAAGAATTGGAGGAAGGAGCCTGGAGCCGTCTCACGAGTTGGAGGGGTGAGTTAGTCTGGCGGTGGCCCCAAACACAAAAATTGTATAGAGTTGGAGGAAAGCAGGGAGAGAAAGAAAAGGGGGGGGACCCCCAGAGAATAAGAATAAAAAATAAGGAGAAGAACGCAAGGTGCAGGCAAAGGCATACAGAAAGGTGGGAAGACAAAGCTGGGAATTCTATTTCTACACCTTATTAATTTCTTCGTTTCGCAAAGTATAAGTTTATAAGAGAAAATAAAGGTTACAGAAGAAATAAAAAATAAAAGTGCAAAGGAAACCAGGCCTAAAGGGACACAAACGGGGACAATTAAAAAGTACGTATCCCAGGGAAATGTGACCCCAGAAAGGCCCCAGAGCAGAGAAGATAAAGCAAAGTCTGATTTAAGTATGCAAAATAGTCCTAAACAGTCAATGGAATTGGATATCAGTAATCAACAAATATCAGACAGAAAAAGAACTACAAATCCCAAATAAAAGAGAGATGACAGAAATGTTCAAAGATCTGGAGAGAACAATAAAGCAAGAAATGGTAAAAATTCGGAATGATCTGGGGCAGTTGTTGTTAAGAGTGGAAGAAACGGAGCAGAAAGTTAAAAGCCAGACCCAGATTATTTCCGAATTAGAGAAGAAGATAATTAATATGGAAAAAGCTCAGGAAAAATTGCAGTACAAGGTGGAAATTCAAGAAAATAGAGAAAGAAGGAGAAATATAAGGATAAGAGGGGTACCGGAAAGTTTAAAAGGAGAAATACTAGAAGAGATGGTTTGCAAAATACTGAACTTTATAATGGGAAACTCTGAAATCGAAAGGACTAATATAGAAGGAATCTCTAGAAACTGGAAACTCCAGGGGAATCATGAGAAAGACAGGCCGAGAGACATACTTGTAAAATTTTATGAATTACAACAAAGGGAAAAAATCTGGAGGAACACTAAGGGAAAACCAGTAATAAAGTATGGAGAAATGGATATTCAAATATATGCGGACTTGTCATCAGAGACTCTCCGGAGGAGGAGAGCTCTGAGGCCTTTGCTGGAGCAGATGAAAAAACAGAAGGTGCAATATAGATGGGGAGTTCCGGAGTGTTTAATAGGATGGAAAAATGGAATAACAGCCCATTTGAGGTTCCCAGAGGACTTGAGAAATTTTTGCAATAGACTTGAAATGCAGAAAATTGAAATAAAGGGTTGGGAAGAAGAATCTGGGGAAGAAAGAGCAGAAAGAGGGGAGGGGTGGAGACGGATGGGGGGGAGAGGGGGAGGGGCGGGGAAGGAGAGTGAAGGGGAGAGAAGTGTGTGGTTTTTTTTTTTTTTTTTCTCTCTCCTTGCTCCCATTTCATCGCCTCTTTTTTTTTTTTTTTCCCCTTGTCCCTCCAGCTTGACTCCTTTTTCTTCCTATAGAAAGATGAGTAGAGAGGGGGTCAAGGGGGGGATCTGGATGGAGGGGAGGCTGTCCATGGGAAGAGTGAAGCCCTAAGGTTTAAGTCAAAGGTGGATGCTACTTCCACAAATGATGGTTAGGCAAAGTAAAGGCCTAAAAAGAGGGGGGAGGGAGGGGGGGAGAGGTGGTGTGGGAGGGGGAGGGGGGGGAGAGGAAAGGGAATGGGGGGAGTATTGGGAGAGGGGGGGAGGGAGAGGGAGAGAGAAAAGGGTAGAGGGATAAAAACGCTCTATAGCAATAAGAAAGAGGAAGGGAAGGAGGAAGAGGGAGACGGTAGGAAAAGAGTAAGATGGAAGAAATCCAATATATAACCTATAATGTAAAAGGGTTAAGCTGCCCAGGAAAGAGATTCAGGTTATTTAAAGAACTTCAACATAGAAAATCCTCAGTGGTATTCTTGCAGGAAACACATCTAGAGATAGAGTCAAAGGTTAGACTGAAGACTAGACATTTTCCAACATGGTTCTATGCGGATTCACCAACTAAAAGAGCAAAAGGAGTTGCTATAGGCTTCGCAAAGAATATAAGGTTCGAGGTGGAGGAGAGATTAACGGATCCGGAGGGGAGGTTTTTATTTTTGAGAGGTAAACTACAGGGAATTGAGTGTACAATAGCAAATATATACAGCCCAAATAAGAGACCAGAGAGGTTTATGAGAGAAGTGCTGAAGAGATTGATGGATTTTAAAAGTGGGTGTATGATAGTAGCGGGAGACTTTAACATCTGCATGGACCCACGGATAGATACCACTTCCTCTGTGAGGAGGGAGGAAAACAAATCCTTGAGAATGTTAAAGAAATTGATGCATGAGTGTCAGTTGGTGGACATCTGGAGAATTAGGAATATGAAGGAGAGAGATTATACTTTCTTTTCGCACGTTCATGAGACTTATTCTAGACTAGATTACATATTAGTAGAACATCGAGTGATAGAGTGGGTGGTAGAAGTGAAAATTGAAGGAAGCACCCTGTCGGATCATGCCCCAGTTGCTATGAAGTTAAGATGGGGTAGAGAAGGGAGAGAAGGTTATGTATGGCGGTTGAATGAGGCACTTCTCATGGAGGAAGAGATTGGTCAAAGGATTGAGAGAGAAATTGAATGGTTTTTTGATGAGAATGAAACAGAGGATGTGTCGGTTGCAATGGTGTGGGAAGCACATAAAGATTACATCAGAGGCCTACTTATTGCAATGGGGGCAAAAAAGAAAAAAGAAAGGAGAGAAAAGATAAATAGATTATTAAATGAAATATATGATCTTGAACAGGTGCATAAAAGGGAAAGAACTAAAGAGATAATGCAGAGGTTAATAAAGAAGAAAGAAGAATTAGAGAATGTAATGGAGGAGGAAAAAAGAAGAGTCTTTAATAAAATAACAAGTGAAAGGTACAGATGGGGAGATAGGCCGGGAAAGTATTTAATGAGAACTTTAAGAAAGAAGAAAAATAGAAATTATATTGAGAAAATAAGAAACCCCAAGGGGGAATTTGTACACTCAACCAAGGATATTGCTAGAATATTTAAAGAGTATTACAATGAGTTGTATAATATCATACCTCAGGATACGTTTAGGAAAACGGAAACAGTAAATAGAGAGAAAAGAAAGATATACCTAGAGGAGGCAGGCCTACCGAAACTAAGTGAAACACAACTGGACTCTCTAGAGGCAGAAATAACCACAGAGGAAATAAAATCAGCATTAGAAAGCATGGCGGGAGGGAAAAGCCCAGGTCCGGATGGATATACGGCCAAATACTATAAAAAATATAAAGAGCTTTTAATTCCCAAAATGAAGATTTATATGAACGCCTTGCGGAATGGGATGAAGATAAGGGGAGAGTCTTTACAGGCGAATATAGTATTGATACAGAAAGAAGATAAAGATCCCTCACAATGTGCGAGTTATCGTCCCATAGCGCTGCTGAATGTAGACACTAAAATATATGCAAAGGTTCTGGCAAATAGACTGAAAGAGCTGATGCCGGAGTGGGTACATGGAGACCAGGTGGGGTTTGTCTCGGGA
This sequence comes from Staurois parvus, assembly GCF_062004578.1. Taxonomy (NCBI): domain Eukaryota; kingdom Metazoa; phylum Chordata; class Amphibia; order Anura; family Ranidae; genus Staurois; species Staurois parvus. Next base: position 8,254,681 of record NW_028318228.1, on the reverse strand, counting down.
AGAGAGGGTAGAGATAATGCTCTGAGATCACTGTTGCTTATACAGGAGGGCAAAAAAGGGAAAACCCCAATGATACTGATGTCGATAGATGCTGAGAAGGCATTCGACAGAGTGAGTTGGGGTTTTATGATGGACACTCTGGAAGCGTTGGGAGTGGGAGATAGAATGAGAGGGTGGATTGGAGAGTTGTACAGAGGGCCTACCGCTACCATAATGGTAAATGGAGGAAGATCAGAGTACTTTAAGATGTCAAATGGTACAAGACAGGGATGCCCATTGTCCCCACTGCTATACGTGTTATCACTGGAGCCCTTACTGTCCATGATTAGAAAGAACATAGACATAAAAGGAATAAGGATAGGTGATAGAGAACATAAGGTAGCGGCCTATGCGGACGACCTGATGTTTTATGTTGGAAACCCTAGAACATCACTTCCAAATTTAATGAAAGCACTGAGGGAGTACGGAGACCTGTCGAACCTGAAAATTAACCCGACAAAGACCGAAATCTTAAACATAAATCTCAAAAACAGTGAAAAAGAAAGACTACAAGTAGAATTCCCTTTCCTTTGGAGAGACAAAGAATTAAAATATCTAGGAATAAAACTATCAACCTCAAATAAAAACCTTTATAAAGCCAATTATATAATGTTATTAAATGAAATTAAGGAGGAATTGAGGAGAGTGGGAAATGGAAATCCATCGTGGATAGGTCGTATAAACTTGATAAAGATGGTAATTGTCCCCAAAGTATTATATAAATTTCAAATGATCCCAATCAAACTCCCAGAGGCATATTTTAAAGAACTGAGGAAAATGATAATAAAATGTATATGGAGGAATAAAAAGCCTAGAATAGGGTATGAAACGTTGACTAGCAGTAAAGAAAGAGGAGGACTGGGGTACCAGATTTTAGGAGATATTACAAAGCGGGGATTATCGCAAGAATCTTCGACTGGATTCATAATCCGGAGAAAAGTTGGGTCAAAATTGAGAAAACACTGAGTGGAATAGGTTTGAGTAATAGTATCTGGGTGCCTGCACAATACAGAGAATTAGAGGAGAGCACAAGCACGTACACTCTTATTGTTTTAAAAGAATGGGATTTATTACATAGACAAAAGGGGTGAGTTTTTAATTCACAACTAATACCACTTAGGAACACAAAATATTTCATCCCGGGTAAAGATAGTATAGCAGGGAAATGGATTATAAAACAGGAGGCGCAATTGAGAGATATAATGGTAGGAGAGGAAATTGGGTCATATAAGGATATGGAGGAAAGAAAGGGTGAAGTCTTTAATAAGATGGATAGATTAAGATATTACCAACTGAAGAACTTTTTTGAAAGCCTTCCAAAACCTATAAGAACTAGAAAAGACTGGAATCCATTTGAGAGAATTTTTGAGTCACGGGGAAATGGTAGACACGGAACGGCAAAAATACACAAGATATTAATGGAACTTGACACAGACACAGAATTAATGCACATAGAGAAATGGGAAAGAGATATGGGAAGAAAAATAGAGGAGGAGGAGAAGAAGAAGATGTTCACATTAATTCACGAAAATATTAGTATGAGAGAAGTGGAAATAAATTATAAGTGTTTGAATAGATGGCACATTACCCCTTACCTGGAGCACAAGATGAATACGGGAATTTCACAGATGTGTTGGAGAGATTGTGGAGAGGTGGGCACGTGGTATCATATGTGGTGGGAGTGTCCAGAAATACAGGTGTTCTGGCGAAGGATAGTTTACTTGATAGGGAAGATTACTAAAAGCAATATAGGATTAGACCCAGAATTATGCCTCCTCCATATCTCAGAACTCCCAGTAAAAGTATATAAGAGGTCAGGGATATGGTATTACTTAACCGCAGCAAAGAGCTTGATACCCAGGTACTGGAAGAAAAGAGAGGTGCCAACGGAGGAAGACTGGATGGGTAGAGTAAACCAGATTTCTGGGACAGAGAGATTGTATTATACGCACGAGGATAAGCTGGAGATGTACAATAAAAAATGGAAAGGATGGGGAGAATATAAAGAAATGGCAAAAAAGGTGAAGAGATAAGGTCCTGGGTAGTCGGTTCAGAATTGGATTTAGGAATAATAGAATTATATGGAGTAAATGAGAGAAGAGAGAATATAGAGCGTGGGAAGGTGAGGGAGGGAAGGGAAGGGACGGGGAGAAGGAGGGGGGGGGTGTTTGGGAGGGGGGGATGGTATGAAAAGAAAGTCATATATAGGAATAAATTTTCTAAGGAGAAAATATGTTTTTGATAAATATTTTAAGAGATATGTTGAAATGACTTGTATGTGGATTGAAAACTAATAAATATTTATAAAAAAAAAAAAAAAAAAGCACCTGGACCGGATAACATACACCCACGGGTCCTTAAAGAATTGAGCTCTGTCATTTCAAAGCCATTGTTTATAATTTTTAGGAACTCTTTAATGACTGGCATAGGACCACTGGATTGGCGCAAGGCTAATGTGGTGCCAATATTTAAAAAGGGGTCAAAATCTTTACCAAGTAATTATAGACCTGTTAGTTTAACTTCTATAGTTGGGAAGATACCTGAGGGTTTAATAAAAGACCCCATAGATGAGTTCTTGCTGGAAAAAATATTTTAGGCAACAGACAGCATGGATTTATGAAAGACAGAAGTTGTCAGACAAATCTGATTTCTTTTTATGAGGGGGTGAGCAAAAACCTTGGACGGTGGCAGTGGATGTGGTATACTTGGATTTTTTAAAAGCGTTTGACACAGTTCCCCACACACGGCTAATGTATAAGGTAAAGTCTACGGGCTTGGAAAAATCCGTATGTAAATGGGTAGAAGACCGGTTTCCTGGTTTCTGGCCTTAGTCAAAATGATGTCATACATCCCATGAATCTTCATGGGTCATTTTTTCTTTAATCTGGAGGAGGGGAGGAGGGACTTTGTCAGGTAATCACGCTCTCCACTCTCCTGCCTGCTTACCTGAGCTAAGGACAGATTAATTCTAGGAAGTAAATGCTACATCCTGCCCTTACTAAAGGTGGATGCAGCTAGGAATACTGGAGGGGTGTTTTTCAAACTGAATTCTGAACAACATAAAGCGTGGAGACATGTACAGATGGGTGAATTTGCTTTGAATATCAAAAATGAAGTAGTGTTTTCAGTTTCTGGTGCTTAGATACAGTTTAGTTCCACTTACTGAGTACTGAATACTATCATTGAATATATTCACAAAGTACATCTTCCAGAATACAATATATTTTTGTGAAATAATAAGTTGTCCTTAAATGCAGGAACACTTATCTTAGAACAATACAGCTGCTATCATACAAAACAGTGGCAAACGGACAGTTATGTTCCTCTTCAACCAATGTACTTGAACACTGCTACTCTTATGAAATAAAGAAAGACATTTGGATAAAGCCTAGCAACATAAAAACATGAGCGCTATTACGGCAGATGTGTTTAGGTATAAGTAGAAATGTCACTCTGTGTTGAGAGTGAGAAAAGCAATACCTGACTTTTGTCGGATCCTCTGCTCTGGGATCGCGGTGAATACTAACACCTGTTCCGGAACATTTCTCTGTCAGCAAGCACAATTTTCTTTGAATACAAGACCAGCCATTACCTTCCCTTTGCAAATAACCATTAAACTATATTGTACCCACTAGCACATTTCACGCCACTTTCTTACACAGCACCAATTATACTGTTTGCTAACCTCCTTGATTGTGAGAGTATTGTGTGGAAGCTGTCTGATAGATTGTATCATCTCTGCTATACCAGAGAACAAAATGAACTGTGATAGGAAGCGTGAAAGCTGTAATTTAACTTTTATATCATCGCTTGCACTGTCTAAGAATTTCTTTTTACAGAGTTGCTGCTAAACCAATAAAAAGGATAAATGTATAGGAAAAAGATAATACAGATGCTAATAGTTACCTGCAGGACCTCAGCATATCCACTTGACGATCAGTGACGTACCTGTAGATCGCTGGACTTCAAGTGGTTATACTGGGATGATGCCTGTAGCTGCAGGCATCATCCCGGTATAGTTTTTTAGAGCCGGCTTTCTTGTAAAAGCAATCCTAGCGGCTAATCAGCTTACACCGGCTGGCCATAGAGGTAATTGGAGACCAGGACAGCTCTGATCACCTCTATGGTAAAGGAAACCGGATAGCGATGAGCATTCATCACTTTTGGTTTCACCGGATGTGAACAGCGCCATTTTTTAAATTGGGAAAGCATCTGATCACACCAATCTTATTATGATTAGATGTTGTGAAGGGCAGAGGAGAGATCTGGGGTCTAGTAGACCCCAGATCTCCTAGTATAGAGTACCTGTCACTGCCTATTGCTATCACAGTGGATATTAATATTTCCTGTAATAACACTAAGGCTCCAAGCACACGGGGCATTTTAATAACACTGGTAAGGTTAGCTGTGTAAAGTCACATTAAAAACTCAAGTTTTTCAGCATTTGTGCACTAGCGTTTAGCCGCGTTTCTCGCAGTTACACAAAAAATAAATACAATTTTTGCTAAAAAAAATGCTGATTTGCTGTGTTTTTCCGCACTATACCGCGTTTTACCGCATTTTTCCATGTTTAATAGTGTTAGAGGGTTGTTACTAATAAAAAAAACAAAAAACACCCCTGCCAATAAACGCTGATTAAAGCCTATGTGTGCATCAACACATAGGATAACATGCTGGGGAGTTTACTGGCTGTAGAAATAAATGCCAAAAGCCAAAAAAAGTAGCTGTAAAAACATCCAGCATGCATGAGGACAAAAAGTGATTTAAAAAATAAATAAAGGAACAGTGTAAAAATTAAAATAAATAAATAATTTAAAAAAAACTTAAAGGTGACAGCACGTGTCGGTCCTGCGCACACATAAACAGTGATCGTCCCAGACATGCGAGGTATCACCGCAAATGTCAGATTGTGGGAAATAATTCTAGCACCAGACCTCCTGTGTAAATCTAAAGTGGTAACCTGTAAAGGTATTTAAATATACTGATGGCAACAGAAAAATAGGCTCAGCCTGATGTCAGTCAAATTTCTGGGAGAAAGGAGCAAGCTTGCTAGCTGCTGTGTGTGTCTATGGACGTACACAACACTGCTTGGGATTGTGCAAGTGTGGGTGTCTCTTTACTACTCAGCTGGATAAAGGAGACACCCAGAAACAGGCAGGTTAGACCAGCAGCTTTGCGACCCCCCACAACAAAAGCAAAATAACTATTTCAAGGACAAAGATAGGTGAAACTTTGAAAAAAGGGTTTAATGTTACTGTAAAGTTGAACTAAAGTTGAAAAAAAATTGCGAACATGCTTACTTTTTATTGCAAAAGAGACATGCACTATGGGAGGTATGGCTCACTGTATTTCTTCTTTGGATGAAAGCTGGAACATTTTGTAACCCATTGCTAGGGTGCAGATCTCACTTCTCATTATAACTCTGCAGGTGCGGACTGACCATTCGAACACTCGGGCACTGCCCGAGGGCCCGGGGTCAGTAGGGGGCCCCATGAAATGCCCCTGGTACCTTTTATAGGTTTTTTTGGGTGTGCTTTGAGTGTGGGAAAGGACACAGGGGCCCCATGATCCCCTATTGCCCGGGTGCCCCATGAGTTGTCAGTCCACCCCTGTACCTCTGTCAATTGCTTTATTAGTGGATGCCACCATTACCCTGAATGGCTGATTCTACATATGACCTTCTTTCAAGGAGCCTGATGTGGCATTGTGTATACAATGGCATGTCCAGGGAAAGAAAAAAGGTTGACAGGTGGAGCATGCTGGATGGAGTTCTTCGGTTCTGGTTAAGACAGTTTGGTCACCCATAGGGTGTCTGGAGGTTTCCATCTGGTAACCACAGGCACCCTGGTTGGCCCCATGCTAGAAAACCAGTAGGAGCCTGTTGGGTTGCTCAAGCTGATAAGGAATGCGTTAGGGCATACTGCTAGTTGTTCCATTACATCACAAGGATTACTTGCTAGGCTCGAAACTCAAAAATGCAAGACAAGTAGTACTTTTAGAAAGAGGTCAACAATAGAAGCCTTCTTATTTTTCCAAGTACTGGCTTCCCTTCTATAAAATTCTGAAATAGACAAAATTCCATCCAGTGAAAGGCAAGGCTTCACAAATACATTTATGATGTTAAAAGTCCTAGAGAAAAGATAATAGAACTGTTGGATGAGCACCTGCCATATGTCAAGGTTTTACAAAAGCCAGGCTAGGAGAATAACTTATCCACCTTAAAGTGATACTAAACACACACTGTTTAATTTATGTTATCCCTTCTATTTCCACATGTGGATGATGGCACTATAATTATTTTTATTAAAAAATGCACCTTTTTCCTAATGGATATACAGCTATCATATGACACAGATCTTTCCCAGGCTGTCTGTAGGGAAACAGTGGCAGTAGGAGCTAATAGTCCTCTGCTGCTGGTCACTTGTTCAAAATAAAAATAATAAAAAAACAGCCTTTGGGATACAGAGTACAAATAAATAGGTAGTATCATTAAACTGATTTCAATCACCATACAAATATATATTTGAAATCAAATCTTTTTTTTTTGGCAATAACATGGTGTGTGCAGATTTCTGCCAGTCACAGGTCGTATCTCGCTCCTCTAGCCTGTGTCTTAGAATAACAGGGAGGTGAAACCTCCATCAGTCAAGATCTAATACCCTACCCCCATTGTAATTAACTGGGAGTTGGCTGTCATTTACCACTGTGTACATGCCCACATGTGTGACTCTGTAGTCACATGGGCTGCTCAGATGTGATATGGAAGAAATGCTCAGCATAGAAACTCACTGAAAACAGCCTGTGCAGTAGCTGCCATCACTATCCTGCAAAATTCCCAAGTACAGTGGGGACATGGACAAGAGGGGGAGATAAGAGAACAGCAGGATCAGCCTGTTTTTTTGCAGCATATAGAAAACGAATCCTATGGTGACTGAGTGAGTATGAACCAGGGGAGGACTGACCATTTGGAAACTCGGGCACTGCCTGAGGGTCCTGGGTCAGTAGGGGGCCCCATGAGATGCCCCTGGTACCTTTTTCATAGGCTTTTTTGAGTTTGGGCAAGGACACAGGGGCCCCATGATCCCCTATTGCCCGGGGGCCCCATGAGTTGTCAGTCCACCCCTGGTATGAACAACATGTAATACAGCATTTATTGAATTATTATCATACTAGCTGCAATGCCTATCCTTCACATATTGCTTCTTTGATTTTCATTTTTTCCCAACCATGTTAACCTCTTTTGAGCTAAGTAATCAATACCAAATATCTCTTTATCACGAGTTCCCTTTTTTGAAACCCATACAATTATAATTGCTCCATAACAAATGCAACAGTGAACATAATTTGTCATTTCATCTAAAATTAGCCACACTGTTCCATTATTATGCTTGTCATAAAAATGAATTGGTCTCAGCATTTTAGAAACCTGCCTGATAGAGAGACTTTTAGTCATGTGTATAAATAATATTGTCAAGTAAGCCATTTAAAACCAGACATATCTGATGACATATGTCACTAATTGCTGCCACCGAAAAGAGATGAGTCTGAATGGATTGCGGTGCCACTTGTGCACTTTATACACTACAGAACATTACATTACAGAAAATAGATGACTTGGCACATTTTATGAAAGGCTTTCTGTGTTATTATTCACTTAGAGTTTATTATCACTGTACTGATGCTTTATACCATTCATTTGCAGCTACAATCATGACATATACACGCTACATTTGGTAGAAGTTGACCCCTATAGGAGACTCAAGACAAGGTTCCAATGAGCTGCACACATGTAATTAATCACAATACATCCCACCTTTGATTATAACCAATGGGTTTATTCAATAAATGACAACAGTATGCCGTATTAAATGGAGACCAACCAAGAAGGGTTTAAAAAGGGTAAAAAATAAATAAATACATTCTAGCCTTGTATAAATGAATGCACACCAAAGCTCCTTACACTGTGTGGGTTGCCAATTGTACAAACTCTTCTCCTGAACCTCAATGGCTTACTCTGATGTTACTGCACACTGTGAGCTTCTAGCAATGAGCATTAGAAGCTGCAGCAAATCAGATGGAGCCTGCCTCTTCTCATCTACTGGCTGGAGGACATCCAGCATTATCTAACCCTTTCCTCTCCAGCCTGCCAGTCCTTGATCCACCCCTTTCATTTACTGGATTTTGGTTCTATCAATCATGGAGGCTCAGAATGATGTGAGAATTAGGGCTCATTGACACTTGACTTTATTTCTAACTCTTGTCAAATGCCCCTATAGCGTTTGACAGGTGTTTCGGAAGCGTTTTTAATGCTCCTCAAACGCCCTATGCACGGTTTTGAGGCATTTGATAGGCGTTAGCCAAATGTTAAAAGCGCACCACAAACGCCTATAATGAAGTTAAATGATATTAACGCTCCACAAACGTCTCGCGACAGTGTCGCAGCTGCCCCACAAACGTCTGCCAGGCATTTGAGGAGTGGCACCATAGACTTGAATGGGAGGCTTCAACTCCTCCTGATTTGACATGAGGCATCAGGTTTGCCATGACTCAATGTGGCGCAACGCTAACGCTTCAGTGTGAACAGCACTGTGTGCTGCCATGTGCAGAATTTTCATAAAAACGCTTCCCAAATTCCTGTCTGACGCCTGCTGACAAAGCTAGTGTGAACGTGGCCTTACCTAGGATGGTCTGCATAAAAAGCGTGCCTAGGAATGCCCAGTCTGAAGGACTCAATAGGGTGTTTTTATATTTGTGAAACTTCCCAAAAAACAGCCAACTGATTGTATCAGGGCTGAAGACACTTGAGAGGAGTATTGAGGCAGGGTGCTGTGATGTTTTTAGAAAGTTATGCATAGCACCCTGTCAGTCCCTGTCATCAGCCTTGATCTGCCTGCATTGTATACAGAAGCACAGAGACCCAAGAAGTATGGATCAATCAGAATGTGCATGATGAATAAAGCTAGTCTGTATATACTAGGGCACACCAAGGGAGTCAGGAGTGCAGAAAGATGTACAGCAAGGCCAGCAGGTGAGCAGGAGCACCTAGCCAAAGCTATAGAAGCAGTGGCAGCAGAAGGCCAGCAGGGGAATCTTGTGTGAAGCCAATAGAACAGGGGGAGCAACAAGTAGGCAGGAGTACCATGTGGAAGCCATAGAAGCAGTGGGAGCAGCAGGTGGGCAGGAGTACCAAGTGGAAGCCACAGAAAGAGTGAGAACAGCTGGTGGGCAAGAGTGGTAGTTACATGCGCAGTGGAAGCAGCAAGTGGGCAGGAGTACCACGTTTAAGTCACAGAAGCAGTGGGAGCAGTAAGTGGGAAAAAATACTAAATGGCAGTTACATAAGCAGTGAAAGCAGCAGGTGGGCAGGAGTACCAAGTGGAAGCCACAGAAGCAGTGGAAACAGCAAGTGGGGTAGAGAACCAATTGGAATCCACAGAAACGGTGACAGCAGCAGGTGGGCAGGAGTACCAATTGGAAGCCACAGAAGCAGTGGGGGCAGCTAGAGAGCAAGAACTAGGTGGTACTTATAGACACAATGGCAGCAGATGGTGGGCAAGAGAACAGAATGGAAGCCACAGAAGCAGTGTGAGCAGCAGGTGAGCAAGAGTACTAAGTGGCAGTTACATGCACAGTGGGAGTAACAAGTGGGAAGGAGTACCAAGTGGAAGTCATAGAAGCAGTGGGAGCAGCAAGTGGGCAAAAGTACTCAATGGCAGTCACAGAAGCAGTATGAGCAGTGGGTGGGCTAACATGCAAAACACTGAAGCACTGATGCAAGGCAAGGGAGGGGGTTTATACCTTCCCAGCTGCCAGCATCAGGGGGCAGCCTAATTACTGGGATTTGCTGGCTGCTGGGAGACACCCATTAGTGGCTAGCACAACTGCACCTTTTAGCTATGGAGACCACTGTGCCACCAGCAGGTTATCCATGTCCTGACAGTGTGAAAGAGTATCAAATTTAAAATAGAAAACTCCTTTAATTGTAAGAGGATATAATGGACATCAATGCTCCTTTATTTTCATCCTTTTTTATACAGTATATTACATTATACATATGTTCATGCTTTTACAATGCCATACATCAGATAATAAAGATCAGAGTACACAGCGTTAAGCATTATCAAGGCATACAGTAAAAAGAATCTGTAAAATCAATGACAACTTACTTGTAATAAGAAATGTCTGAGCCAGTTCTTAACCAATAAGACTTTCCATTGAGCGCTTCCTTCACAGAGTACATAACAGGCTGCATACCTGTGTAAAATGATTAACATTTTATCTCCATTCATGTTTATGTTTTTCAGTTTTAAATAAACTCATGCTTAGTCAGAGTAAAATTGACATAACTGAACATTGATGGAACACAATCCATGCCACCCTAAGCTCCATCCATCCACAGTCCTCTAAGCCAGAGATCTCTTTAAATGGTATATTCAAATTGTTTGATTAAAGCAGCATAGTAGTAAGTTTTCATGTGTGAGACCCTCCTGGGTTGTGCCTTTGGATTTGCAGCAGGGGCGGACTGACCATTTGGAAACTCGGGCACTGCCCGAGGGCCCGGGGTCAGTAGGGGGCCCCATGAGATGCCCCTGGTACCTTTTTCATAGGCTTTTTTGAGTTTGGGCAAGGACACAGGGGCCCCATGATCCCCTATTGCCCGGGGGCCCTATGAGTTGTCAGTCCGCCCCTGATTTGCCCTATTGGCAAAATTGGCAATATGGAGTTTAGGGCTTAGGAGGTAAAACCGGGTAGTTGAGCCGACTGCCCATCTAAACAAGAGCATGCAGCCACTCAGACCTGCCCACATGGCAAGGCAAAATATTAAATGGCATACATTCGTTGGGTGGTACCACCTGTGAACACTACCCATTCAAGTAAATGGAGCTGCACCACAACTGTCTTGCAACTGCATGCATAGCAGTTGTAGTGTGGTGGATCAACATTTTAAGGGCTAAAACAGGCAGTGAAGAGGAAACTTGTTACCTCCTCACCACTTGTTAACCACTTCAAGTCCGGAAACTTTTACCCCCTTCCTGTCCAGGCCAATTTTCAGCTTTCAGTGCTATCACAATTTCAAAGACAATTGCGCGGTCATGCAACACTGTACCCATATACATTTTTTTGCACTCTTTTGAGACAGTTAACCCAACATTCCATAATTTTACAGATATGTGCCTACTATACCATGTACTTGTATTAAAAACTATCCTGTTCTCCTTGTATTGCTTCTTTTGTGTGAAGTACATAGTGATCCTCCCAGTCCCCCTGCTTTCCTATTAAAAACTGACTACACTAGAGATGAAAGCACAGCGTGGTCAATGTTATGGCTATGCTGAGAACTCAGTCTGCTCTCTTCCAATGATCAGACTTGTGCTGACACACACACACACACACACACACACACCCTGTACAGTCATTCACTGGGAAGACCAGTGTTCTGATGCCCCCCCAGCTCTCTAAGTTCCTCGTGCAACTACAAACAGAGGGGGGGTGGGCGTATTTATAATGTTTTTTATGTGTATATACAAATGTATTGCCTTTCATTTATATTTTAAACTGAATCAGTTGTTTCACAAGGCGAGAGTTCAAATATACTTTAATGTCTAGTTTTTAATTTATTGCACAAAAGAACCCAACATTTCATCATTTTCCTGATATGTGCCTGCTATACCATGTATTTGTATGAAAAACTATCCTGTTTTCCTTGTATTGCTGCCTTTTTGTGAAGTACCTAGTGATCCTCCCAGTCCCCCTGCTTTCCTATTAAAATTGACCACACTAGCTATGAAATTATTATTATTATTATTATACAGTATTTATAAAGCGCCAATAGTTCACTCAGCGCTGTACATTACAAAGGGGGACAGAACATGTGACAGAACAATACCAATACAATGCAAAACATGAGGGGATCGAGGGCCCTGCTCTTTCGAGCTTACAATCTAGAAGGGATGGGATAGTGGTACAGGAGGAGATAGCTGTGGGGGATGGAGTGGTAGGAAGAGTGGAGGAGGTCAGCAAGTTAGCAGGGGGTGAGGTAGGCTTCCCTGAAGAGATGGGTTTTCAGGGTGCGCCTAAAGGAGAGGAGAGTAGGTGATAATCTGATGGGTTGGGGCAGGGAGTTCCAGAGGATGGGTGACACCCTGGAGAAGTCCTGGAGGCGGGCATGGGAGGAGGAGACCAGGGAACTAGAGAGAAGGAGGTCTTGTGAGGAGCGGAGTGTGCGTGTTGGGCGGTACTTGGATATTAGGTCAGTGATGTAGTTCGGGGCAGTATGGTGGACAGCTTTGTACGTCAGTGTTAGGATTTTAAATTTGATCCGTTGCGCAATCGGAAGCCAGTGGAGGGATTGGCAGAGGGGGGTGGCGGAAATGGAGCGGTTGGAAAGGTGAATGAGTCTGGCAGCCGTATTCAGGATCGACTGAAGCGGGGATAGCCAGCGGCGAGGCAGGCCAGTGAGGAGGGAGTTGCAGTAGTCGAGTCGTGATATGATGAGGGAGTGGATGAGCTGTTTAGTGGTTTCTGGGGTTAGGAACGTGCGGATTTTGGCGATGTTGCGGAGGTGGAGTCTGCACGAGTTTGTTAAAGATTGGACTTGGGGCTGGAAGGATAGGTTGGAGTCCAGAATGACACCAAGTACTCTGGCCTGCAGAGCGGGTTTGATATTGGCGTTGTTGGATGTGATGTAGAAGTCAATGGGGGGTGGGGTTCGGGCTGGGGGGAAGACAAGGAGCTCGGTTTTGGAGAGATTCAGTTTAAGGAAGTGGAGCGACATCCAATCTGATATGTCGCTCAGTAGGTGTGTGATTTGGGCAGAGACCGAAGGGGTGAGGTGGGGGGTTGAGAGATAGATTTGTGTGTCGTCGGCATAGAGGTGGTAGTTGAAGCCGTGAGAGTGTATGAGTTGGCCAAGGGAGGAGGTGTAGATGGAGAAGAGAAGGGGCCCAAGGACAGAGCCTTGAGGGACCCCAACAGAGAGGGGGATTGAGGGGGAGGTGGTAGCATTATAGGTAACGCTGAAAGAGCGTTGTGACAGGTAGGATGAGAGCCAGGAGAGAGCAGAATCTCTGAGGCCGAGGGAGTGTAGTATTTTGAGGAGGAGGGGGTGGTCAACTGTGTCGAAGGCCGCAGAGAGGTCAAGGAGTAGGAGCACTGAATAGTGGCCATTAGCTTTGGCGGTTAGAAGGTCGTTGGAGAGTTTGAGTAAGGCGGTTTCGGTGGAGTGTAGGGGGCGGAAGCCAGACTGTAGGGGATCGAGGAGGTTGTCGTTGAGGTGAGAGCATAGGCGGGTGTAGACGAGACGCTCGAGGAGTTTAGATGTAAGTGGGAGCAGGGAGATGGGTCTGAGGTTGTTCGGGTCATTGGGGTCCAGGGAGGGCTTTTTAAGTATGGGGGTGATGTGTGCATGCTTCAGTGGGGAGGGGAAAGTGCCGGAGGAGAGGGAGAGATTAAAGATGTAGGTGAGGGAGCGTAGGATGGAGGGGGAGGGAGGTCGTAGGAATTGTGAGGGGATAGGGTCGAGGGGGCAGGTGGTGAGGCGGGCATCAGAGAGGATCTTGGAGACTTCCTCAATGGTAGTAAGGTCAAAGGTGTGGAGTGTTGGGGGAGCTTCAGTATGAGGAATGTAGGGTGGGGTGGGAGTGGAGGTCAGAGCAGTGGTGGGGCCGTGGGAGAGGGGTGATGAGGGGGTAGCTGAGTGAGGGGGAACGGGGTCGGAGGGAGTTTGAGCAGTGACGAAGTCCCTGCGGGTAATGTCGAGGGGGAGGGGGGATGATGGGGTAGCTGTGTGAGAGGGGACAGGTTGAGAGGGCGTGTGAGTTGCGGCAATGTCCTTGCGAATTGTGTCAATCTTGTTTTTGAAGTGATTGGCAATCTCAAGGGCGGTGAGCGAGGTGCTGGGTGGAGGTGGGGGTGGAGAGAGTAGAGAGTTGAAGGTGGAGAAGAGTCGGCGAGGATTGGAGGAGAGGGCCTTGATGAGGGTCAGGAAGTAGGCTTGTTTGGCTGCGTGGAGGGAGGAGGTGTAGGTGCGGAAGGCAGATTTGTAGCAGGTGAAAGCTTGTTGGGATTTTGTTTTGCGCCATAGTCGCTCCAGGGCACGACTGCGTCGTTTGAGGGTTTTGGTGTGATCAGTCTGCCAGGGCTGGAGCGGTCGGAGTCTGATGTTGCGTGTGGTTAAAGGCGCTAGTGAGTCAAGGGCTGCTGACAGCGCGTTGTTGTAGGCAGTCATAGCCAAGTCGGGGCAGGACAGGGGGAGGATGCGGTCGTGGAGTTGATCAGCTGCAGAGTGGAGGGGGGCAGGGTTAAGGTTGCGGAGGTTACGGCTGGTAGTAGTGTGACATTTGGAGGGGTAGGCGTTGGAGGACGAGGAGATAGAGAAGGTGATCAGGTTGTGGTCAGAGAGAGGGAAGGGGGTGTTAGTGAGGTTGTGGGGAGCGCAGCGGTTGGAGAAGACAAGATCAAGGATATTACCGTTGGAGTGGGTGGTGGATTGTATGCACTGTGCAAGTGCAAAGGAGGAGGTTAAGTGGAGGAGACGGGCTGTGTCCGGGTTGTCAAGGTTGACAGGGATGTTGAAATCCCCAAGAATGATGGTGGGTAGCTCAGAGGAGAGGAAGAAGGGTAGCCAGGAGGAGAAGTCTTCCAGGAAGCGGGGTATGGATCCAGGAGGCCGGTATATCACAGCAATCTTCAGGGGGGTTGGGGAGAATAGTCGGACGCAGTGGGCCTCGAAGGAGGAGAAGGATAGGGAGGGGGGGTTTGGGAGGACTCGGAAGGTGCTCCGCGGTGACAGGAGCAGACCAACTCCACCACCTTTACGACCGTTAGGTCTGGGTGAGTGGGTCCAGGTGAGACCTCCATAGGAGAGTGCAGCGGGGGAGGTAGAGTCAGTGGGCTGGATCCAGGTTTCCGTGATCGCCAGCGTGGTCAGTTTTATGGCTATGCTGAGAACTCAGCCTGCTCTTCTCCAATGATCAGACTTGTGCTGACACACATAGATACACCCTGTACAGTCATTCACTGGGAAGACCAGTGTGCTGATGATCCTCCCTCCCCCCCCCCCCCAGCTCTCTAAGCTCCTTGTGCAACTGAAAACAGAGGGGGGGAGGTATTTATAATGTTTTTTATGTGTATATACAAATGTATTGCCTTTCATTTATATTTTAAACTGAATCGGTTGTTTCACAAGGCGAGAGTTCAAATATACTTTAATGTCTAGTTTTGAATTTATGGCACAAAAGAACCCAACATTTCATCATTTCCCTGATATGTGCCTGCTATACCATGTATTTGTATGAAAAACTATCCTGTTCTCCTTGTATTGCTTCCTTTGTGTGAAGTACCTAGTAATCCTCCCAGTCCCCCTGCTTTCCTATTAAAAACTGACCACACTAGCTATGAAAGCACAGTGTGGACAGTTTTATGGCTATGCTGAGAACTCAGCCTGCTCTCCTCCAATGATCAGACTTGTGTTGACACACACACAGACACACACACACACACACGCACACACACCCTGTACAGTCATTCACTGGGAAGACCAGTGTGCTGATGATTCTCCCCCCCCCCCAGCTTTCTAAGCTCCTTGTGCAACTGAAAACAGAGGGGGGGGGAGGTATTTATAATGTTTTTTATGTGTATATACAAATGTATTGCCTTTCATTTATATTTTAAACTGAATCGGTTGTTTCACAAGGCGAGAGTTCAAATATACTTTAATCTCTAGTTTTGAATTTATGGCACAAAAGAACCCAACATTTCATCATTTTCCTGATATGTGCATGCTATACCATGTATTTGTATGAAAAACTATCCTGTTCTCCTTGTATTGCTTCCTTTGTGTGAAGTACCTAGTGATCCTCCTAGTCCCCCTGCTTTCCTATTAAAAACTGACCACACTAGCTATGAAAGCACAGTGTGGTCACTTTTATGGCTATGCTGAGAACTCAGCCTGCTCTCCTCCAATGATCAGACTTGTGTTGACACACAGACACACACAGACACACGCCTGTACAGTCATTTACTGGGAAGACCAGTGTACTGATGTTTCACTCCCCCCCCCCCCAAGCTCTCTAAGCTCCTCGTGCAACTGAAAACAGAGGGAAGGGGGTATTTATAATTTTTTTTATGTGTATACACAAATGTTTTGCCTTTCGTTTATATTTTAAACTGAATCGGTTGTTTCACAAGGCGAGAGTTCAAATATACTTTAATGTCTAGTTTTGAATTTATGGCACAGAAGAAGGTAAAACAAGAAAAACACATATACAATGGCGTTATCAGCAAATGCATTTATGGGCCGTCGTGCCAAGTAGTATGGCATGATATGCCAATGAAAGCTTGTTGGTAGCTCTTATTAAAACAATAATTTCATTTAGACAGGCTGAGACATTCAGTGACAGCACTTCATACTGACATATTTAGTGTTTATTTGCTGCAATGTTGATTCTCAAGGGAGTGTAACTTTTTCCTCATATTCTCCAGTCACTACTAATTATAATAATTAGACCTGATCACAGGCCTACAATTTTCAGTAAACACAAAATGTACTTTGACTGTTAGACTAATTAATGAAACCAAATGGAGAACATTTTTTTGCATTACAAATAGTCAGGACAGTGACATGTTGTTTTTCTTTGGAGTTTTAATAAGAAATACGACCTCTTATGTAATTCTTCGGTATGCTCAATTACATTGTATTTTACAGAAATTTTCGTCAACATTCAGTGAGACGGAATAAACAATATGTTGGCATGAAAGTCTGTTTATAAAAATTGGAATGCTTGATTCCACCGAATCATTTCTCAGACCTTCGCTATCCTTAAGCCCAGAAAACAAATCATCATTGAATAAATAGCAGTCGGTTCATTCCAGGTAGAGAGGTAAACACGGAATCAGGGGTGCTTGAACCTGTCTTGCGCTGATTAGATCAGTTTGGTATGCAGAAGAAATTGCCAGTAAATCACAGAATAAATTACTTTCATTCTCAGGGATTATTAAATGGGGTAAATATACTAGAAAACACCTGTTGTAATTCCACACGGTGGCTTGCAGTGTCCTCCTAGCACCCGAGAAAACATGTAGATGAAAGAAATCTGGCAGCTCAATCTTCAGCAAAAAATTAGTTTATTAATCCATGTGTGGTACAAAATTCCTCCCAGTGACACCAATGCTGGAGCACTATTCCTCCCACTGACACCAATGATGGGGCATTATTCCTCCCACTGACACCAGTGATGGGGCACTATTTTTCCACTGACACCAATGATGGGGCATTATTCCTCCAAATGACACTGATAATGGAATAAAATAAGAGGTGGGGCTCTAATAGGAAGAGGTGGAGCCTAAAGAGGAAGGGTGGAGTTTAGAGATGAAGGTTTAGATATTAAACAGATAGGGGTGGAGCAAATTTAGATAGGGGGGTGCCCGATTTTAGTCTTGCCTAGGGCAGCACAAAACCAAAATACACTACTGGGAGCACCTGGTAGAAAAGTTCACCTCACTTAAAGGATCTAGGATGTGGTGGTCAGCTCTGGTCTGAGAAGTTCGGCCCTGAAGGACTGGCCAGTTGTCTCTGATGCGGTTCAGAGTGTCCACCAGAAAAGAAAAGAGGGAGACAGGAGAGCCCATATAGTGTGGTTAATTACTTTAAAAAAAGATAATTGGCTCAAGAGTGATTCTACAAAAGGAAAAAAGAAAATAGCCAGACCTGACCCTACAGATCTAACCAACAGAGTTATCACCCTGAGCTGGAAAAATGGCAATTTAAAGCCACGAAATGTGTTTTTCTTGGTGAAATATAGAAATTCAATGTTCATTAAATCAGATGATCCCAACCTATTCTTAGACATGTGGGTGCCTCTACCGATTGGACCACTGACAGGCTACTTTTACGAACTCCTTTTTGAACTCACCATCTCACTTAACTTCTTGCCAACCGCAGATAGCTTAATGACGGCTACACTGCAGCCGGCCAGTTCTGGGAAGGCATCATATGACGTCCTCCCAGAACGCGCTCTTCTGCATGCCCACGGGGCGCGCACCCAGCGATCTCCGTGATCGCTGTGTCCTACGGGCACAGCTGATCACGTAATGTGGTAAAAGGCCAATCACAGCAGCCTTTTACCACGTGATCAGCCATATCCAATGATATGCTGATCACCGGGAAATGCAATTGCCGGTTCTTAGCTGCACTTTCCTCACGCTGTCAGAGTGCAAGGAAAGTACTGGCGAGAATCGGCAGTTGTCAGAGCAGGGATCGGCACCGATCATCAGTGTCCTGATGATCGGTGCCCAGCAGTACCACCCACCAGTTCCGCCCACCTGTGCCCAGCAGTGCTGCCCACCAGTGCCCAGCGGTGCCACCTACCAGTGGCCAGCAGTGCCACCCAGCAGTGCACCCACCTATGCCCAGCAGTACCACCTACCTGTGCCCAGAAGTGCCACCTACCTGTTCCCAGCAGTGCCACCCAACTGTGCCTACCCACCTGTGCCCACCAGTGCCACCCACCAGTGCCCACCAGTGCCACCCACCAGTGCCCATCAATGCAGTGCTGCCAGTCAGTGCCACCAGTCAGTGCCCAGTGGTTGTGTCAGTCAATGTCCAGCAGTTGCGCCAGTCAATGCCTAGCAGTGTGGCCAGTCAGTGCCCATCAGTGATGCCAGTCAGTGCCACCTATCAGTGCTGTCTATAAGTACCCATCATCAGTGCCACCTATCAGTGCCACCTATCCGTGACACCTCATTAGTGCTGCTTATCAGTGCCACCTATCCGTGCCACCTCATTAGTGCTGCCTATCAGTGCCGCCTATCAGTGCTCTTCAGTGCTGCCTATCAGTGCCCATCAGTGCCGCCTATCAGTGCCCATCAGTGCTGCCTCATAAATGCACATCAGTGAAGGAGAAAAATTACCTGTTTGAAAAATTTTATAATAGAAACAAAGAATTTTTTTTTTTTCAAAATTTTTTGCAGTTTTTTTGTTTATAGCGCAAAAAGTAAAGTGCCCAGCGGCAATTAAATACCACCAACAGAAAGCTCTATTTGTGAAAAAGAAATGATAAGAATTTGATATGGGTACAATCTTGCATGACCGCGCAATTGTCAATCAAAGTGCAACAGCGCTGAAAGCTGAAAATTGGCCTGGTAAAGAAGAGGGTATAAGTGCCCGGTAGGCAAGTGGTTAAAGGACTTTCTGGAACATTTAATGGATAAAAGCATCAAATACAGCCAATGCTTTTCAGGAGGGAAAAAGGCTCCCCCTTTCTTAAGGGAAGATGCTAGTCTTTATCAACCCCTAACGCCGGTCCCTTAGTGCATTTTGTTGAAGATTTGGATGTAACCAAATTTATGAGTCATTATAATAGCAAATTTCAACAAATCCAAAATAAATCATAGCAAAATGAATTATTCGATTATACATTTGAATTTGAAAATGAAATCAAATTTGAAATGGCAAAATATTGCAGTAAATACAGTAAGGTATAAAAGTGAAATAAGATGATGATTCCTGCTTTCTGCTTTATAAAATATAATAGAACACAAAATATTAGAAAAGAATGGAAAGGAATAGAATAAGTAAAACAGATTAGAATTTAAAAAAAAATTGAATAGAAAAGAAAAATATTAGAATAGACTAGAAAAGAATGGAATACAATAGAGTAGAATAGAACAAAAAGTAATAGAATAGAAAAAGTTGAATAGATTAACATAGAACGAATATACAGTAGTCCTCTTCTGAAATTTGAATTTTGAATTTGAATTTCAAATCTATTTAAAAATAAATATAAGAAACGAATCCGAATGTATGAAACGAATTCCAAAAATGTATCATTCTAACATAACGAGTATGAAGAAATTAAATTATAAACTTAATGAACAAATTCGAAATGAAACAAAGTACATGGGTAGCACAGTGGCTAAACGGTTAGCACTTCCGCCTGGCAGTACTAGGGTCATTGGTTCGAATCCCAGCTATGACACCACCTGCCTGGAGTTTGCATGTTCTCCCAGTGCCTGCGTGGGTTTCCTCCGGGTACTCCGGTTTCCTCACACACACCAAAGGCATGCTGGTAGGTGAATTGGTTCCTGTCCAAATTGGCCCTAGTATGTGTATGTATGAATGTAAGTTAGGGACCTTAGATTGTACACCCCTTGAGGGTTAGGGACTGATGTGAATGTACAATATGTAAAGCACTGCATAAATTGATGGCGCTATATAAGTAGCTGAAATAAATAAACAAAGTACATTTTTCTGTCATGCACATCTCTAATTAACACCGACTGCTCAAGCCCTGAAGAAGGGGGGGCTTTTTCTCCAAAACGCATTGGAGGTATTTGATCCTCTTAGCCATCAAATGTTTAAAAATGTTCCTAGAGATGTTGGATGCAAGGGTTCAATACCATCCGCTTGCTCCTGTCACCTGCCAACATTGATAAGGATATCAGCACTGACCATGGCACTTGCAGTGCAAAAAAGGGGTATATAGAGCACACAACAGAAGGTAATGTAGGAAAAAGGTTTGCATAAGCACTCACCATAGTTAAATTCGCTGTTAGACTTTTCACAGTTTATGACATTGAAGCGGTATGGGACATTAGCTTTCATTGCACTGACTTCAAAGTAGAACCATTGATGATGTTGATTGGTGTTGACATCTGCATTCATAATCAGGTCATATTCAAACCTGAAAGAAAAAAGAAAGAAAATAAATAAGACAATATGGTGAGACATTTATTACAATGTACTTATTAATTTTACAATCTGTCATTGTAAAAATCTAGCTGCAGTAGATAATTGACATCTAGATAGAGAACAAAGTAGAGAGGGAAACAAAGCCAGTATCTTGTTAAATTTAAGCAAAGACAAATAAGACAATTTGCAACTATTCTGCAGGCTGACTCTTTAACTGGTTGTAGATCCTACAGGTTATCCTTGTAAAGTAAATATGAAATACTGTACACACTAAAACATGACAATCCAATTATAGATCTAACCATACAAAGAAGTGCAAAAGCAATCACAGCATGCTTTCTTTTATTTAGAGAATTGGTTTGCTTGTTTGTTTTTTTTTACTTTTGTTTGCAATCACACTTATTAGAGAATGGCATGCTGTGTTTACCCAAAAAAGGATGCAAATATAAGTGTGGTAAATATAGTAGTAAAGTGAACACTATTCTACAAGGTCTAAAATGAAAATTCAAAAGCTGTGTTCCAAATTCTTCCAAACTGCTTCACAAATGCATGTCAGAAGAAAACAAAAATTCCCAGCGTGCTGTCCGGATGTGGTCAGATCTTGGCACAAGAGTTATGTTTTGGGCATGGAATTCTCATAGTGTCAATGTCAAAGAACAAAATCCAGGCAGTTTTAAAAGTTACATTAGTGTTGGGATTAAGATTATGGGAAGGATTGGGTTAAGTGTAAGTGACAGGCAGGGCAAGCCAGTATATGAAGTAGTGCATTGGGAATTATATCTGTGTGCAGGCCGGCACATAGCTGCTTATTTGCGCACAGAGGTGCGTGAAGGCTTGCTCGAGAATGTGCATGCATATCTGTCACTAATGCTGATGCTGCTTCTCTGTAGGCTATGTAAACCAATCTGCTGCACAGGACCAGTGCTGTCTTTTTAATGCCAATGGTCAGTGTTCCTGTGAAACCTCTGAAACTCTATATTTGACCATCATTTTGTCAACCTGGCTTGCCTTGATAACTTCTTATATCTGCCTCTACTGACCCTGGCTTGCACCTAGACTATGCTTCTGCCTGATCCTTCTGTTCCTAGTCTGCTCATTCATTACTGACTCCAGCCTGAATTCTGACTATGCTTCTGCCTACAGGACGATACCAAATCTGACTGTGAGTTACCAGCTGCCCAAACAGTCTCCACTGATGATCTGGCTACTGCCCAGCCAGTCTCAACTGATCGTCCACCAGGGCAATCTTTGCTGACCTTCTGCTTGCTGCCCAGCCTTCTGCCTGCTAACCATACCAGCTAGAAGCAAGAGCTACTAGGCACTTATGACACTCCACGTGATCCCATACCTGTTCACTTTACCAGGAGCCCTGAAGATGGGATATCCTCATCACTTCAGGTACATGACAGTTAAAGGAGAAGTACAGCCAAAGCTTTTTTTGCTATACTTCTCCTGAGGATCACAGGAGTGCAGGTCCCTCTGCACTCCTGTGACTCATTTTCAGCCAACAGTGGGCTGAATGGTTGACTGACATCACAGAGCCGGTCTAGACTCCGAAAAGATCCCACCCATATGCATATGGTCTGGATTCACCCAAAAGCCTGGACTTGAACCTGGTTTGGTCTCTCAGAGATCCATTGAGAGCCCTAACCAACTCCTCCCACTCCCCCTCCACAGCCCAGTGCTCTAGTAAGTGCTTGAGGGGCAAAGGAGAGAGCCAGAGACTGACAGTCACCAGCTCTCTGTTCACAGAAAACTGGGAACTGAGCAGTCAGCAGTCTTTGATTGCTCAGTTCTTAGTCTTACAGCTGCATCCACCTAGGTGAGTATGATTTTATTTTTTACTTAACCCATACTTCTCTTTTAATTTCAGGTTATATGTTTGGGATAGATTAGAGGGTAAGAGTTCCAAAAACATTTTTTCAGCATGCAAAGGTAAAATGAGCCAGGCTACCAGTATTTAAAAAATGGCTGCTGTTGATGGTTCCCATGACAACATTCTGCGCTCCCACAAACTTGGGTCAGTTACTTACTCACGCACTTGTATAGCTTTTCTAAGATTCCCAGATTCAAATTTAGAAAAGAACTTCAAACAGTTAATCTCTTCGCAATCTTCTGCAATGCTGGAAATATAAAAGCAAATATTAAGGTGAATAAAAGATAGGGGTGTGAGACCTGCAAGGCTCTAATTTTAGAGACAGTTTTCTTATTAGCTGTTGACTACCATTACTAGAATAATCAACAAGTCCATTGATCGCCTCCAATCAACATTTAGACATGCCTTGATCTGTTACATTTCTTCCACATTTGTAGATATTATACTTGCACTTACTTAGTGTACTTATGTAAAATACGTATCACTTCTTAAAGTACTAGCCTTGCTCTTTACCTGCCAGCCATGTCTCTTCCATACTGGACCACATTTTCTTTCTCTGCTATATTTTATTATATGCAAAGGTGTTAGTCAGCTCTTTTTTTCACTGCTGACTCTAAACATCTTCAAGGGTAATCCATAAAAGCAGCACAAATTTTTTTGGCAGTATGGCCCCACTGAAGTTACAACTGCCTTATTTTGGACACATTGTCAAAAGAAAGAGATCGCTGGAGAAGGAATTAATGTTTGCGAAGATTGAAGGAACAAGGTGAAGAGCGAGACCAGCTACTAGATGGTTAGACGCATTGACTATAGCTTTGGAGATGACACTGGAAGATCTTGCTAGACTAGAAAAAAAATATACTTCTCTTTAGATCTCTCATTCATCAAGTCACTGGGACTCAGACACTAGTTGATGGCACATAACAATAGCCACATTAAAATGGGCTGCACCTAATTCAGGAAAGTCTTTTGACAATTTTTAAAAACTTTCCTGCACATGCACCAGATTCAGGTAATTCAGGTAATTCTCATAAATGACATTTTTAGAATCTGTTGTTATGGCTATAACAAATTCTAAAAGAATCACCGCCAGTTCACAGATAGGCAAACTGGAAGTAATTGAGACCATCTCTGATTTAGAGTACAGAGAGATGCCAGAGTGTAGAGTGAGTCATTTTCTGCTGGAAAGCGGCCATGAAAATGACAGCTTTCTGTACAGGGCTCTCTGGTTGCTATGAAAGTGGTGATCACTGGCATCATAGCAGCAGATGACTCATCTCTAGCCCCATTTGGCTGCCAGCCAGGAGATTCCTCTTCTAACTGCTGAAAATAAACAAAAGGGATAGGATTCTGGCTGATGTCATTACCTAAATATAGCAATGGCCATATTTGGACAATTATGGCACTAGCACCCTACCTGCCGGCAAGTAAATGGGGCTGGGGATGGACACTCCAAGCATAGTGCAACCCCACCTTCATGTGAGAGATCCATGTACCTGTTCCCTACAGGTATATGAATCTGTCGCCCACATCGGCGGCAGAATTCTAAAGAATGTCTGCAACACTCTTTTTGAATTCCACTGCACTAATTTCAACTTCATTCACAATCATACAAATAAAACAACACAAAGTCAGATTAAAGGTGGCAATGCATCTAGGACAAAAGGTAAGAAGCTGGTATTGTTAAAGAAAACCAAGCTAACTTTCCACAGTAGCAGTATGTAATTAAATAAGTTAGGAAATAAGGAAGTAATAACTATACCTTGGGTTGTCCAAGTCAAACACAACACGGTTAAGGAGTCCAACAGTGTTCAAATCTCGCTGGATATCTTCAAATATTTTATTCCTAAAAATGCAATACAAGGAATCGGTGAAGAAATTCCAACACAGCTCACTTGTGCCTTTATTTTGGAAAAGGATAGTGGTTGTGTTGTCCAAGACAACCATGTACTATCTATCATTTTTTTTTAACTCAAATTGAAAACACAAGGAAAAACTCTGTTTGTTGCTGTAGGCATCAAGTATGCCTTGCTTTTTTCCATTTTGATATGAGAATCTTTAATTAGATTTTACCATTTCAGTTTATAAATCACTGTCTGATGTAGCAGAGGTATAAATTAAAAAATGTACTAGTATTATTATATATCCCTGTTTTAAAAAGGTCAAAACTTGGCCTCTTATCTCAGGTAATGTTATGAGGATACCACACCATCAGTCACTAAATGTAATTATGATATTCACAAAAACTTTGCTAGAGTCTATGGACTATGTGTATACCAATTGTCATAAATGTTTATTTCTAACAATGTGCTGTCCTCCCATTATAGGAATACCTTTTGTAATTTCTAGATTACATTTATACTTGTGTTGTCACATTGGCTAAGCATGCATGTTCTGACACCTCCAGGGCCTTTAGGAGAACCACAGAGACCTCCAGCCAGAAATATCCATCCCAGCTTACCAATCAGTTATTTCCCCAAGTACTGTATAGTTGGCCCTTGTGGTGTCTGGACAGGTCAAGAGTAGCCCACAGCCATACAATTTTGTTCCCATTCCAAACATTATTGTTGATGATCTTTCTATGTCATATGCTGCATTTAATTAAAAAAAAATGTTTAATGTGTTATTATTTGTTAAGTAAGGAAAATCTGAAAAGAAGAAAAACCCTTGTATGGTTAGGCTACGATGAAAGCAACCATTTCCTGACTCACATACATAATTATTCACTGTGTCACAGCCCTGGAACTAGTATGTTGCATGTGAGACAGGGAGTAGCACTTTACATGACAATTTTGCTTTGTGACAAAGTCCACCTAAAGATTTCTAGTTGAACTTAATCTATATCCTACAGGCTGTTCACCAAGATGGTTATGTTTACCCACACAAAAGAATAGGTAGGAAAGCAAGATCAAATGAGCATATTTTTGCAAGCAAGGGAACATTAACAGTACCCCTTCTGAATTGCACAGAGAGTTCAGTTTTAGTAAATCGGGCTTATATTTTATCATTTATATATTTTTTTATATTTGCATTCCTTCTTTCATTTGTGTGTCTTATTCAAGGAAGTAATTAAGACATTGTGATTATAATTTTGCATTGTTTTCCATTTCTAAGGCTTCCAAGATATTTAGAATAGTACAAGGTTTTTATGACCATGACCCAATTATTATTGTGTTTCTATTTTATTTTTTAGCCATTTTCATTTTTAGATAATCAGAACCATACTGTTCCTAAAGCAATTCAGTTTGCCACAATAACTGGTTTGTAGGTTCATATTGGGAAATGGAAGTAAATAGATCAAAGCTCAACTTCAGCTAGCATCATACAAAACTCCACTCTATTATAAAAATCAGAGTTTGTTACATACACATCACAGGTCACCCATGGAATGTATCAATACTATTATGTCCATGTAGGACTTACAAAAAATATAAAAAATGGCAAGGGCATCACTGCGGAATTTGAGATAGGATGGAATTGAACTGTCTCCAGCAAATGTAAATTTTTACCCCTTCAACTTTGCAAGATAAACAAGGACCTTACTGAAAGTAGTGCAAAAGTGGGCATAGTTTTTATTAGCTTACATAAGTCATTCAAATTTCACATGTTGGTAAAGTACCTCTTCCTCTATAGTAGCTTGTCTTACTCTTTTCATTGGAGATAGATAATAGATTCCAAGCAGCAGGAACATGCTCATTGAGTTCTTGACGAAAGAGGGGTGCAGGCAGTGGTCGCAGTTGATGGTCTCCCACTGTCTGGTTTGTGTAATGTAAAAGTGGGCACAGTTTTTTTTTATTAACTTACATAGGTCATTCAAATTTCACATGTTGGTAGAGTAACTCTTCCTCTATAGTAACTCTTTTACTCCTTTTTCACTGTGGGTAAATAATGGATTCCAAACAGAAGCAATGTGCCATCAATGAGTTATCAGTCATTGTCATGACTGACAAGAGCAATGTGCACAGATTATTGAAGAAGTTTAAAGTAGGAAAAACCAGCATTGAAGACAAACCACACAGTGGGAGACTATCCACTGCAACCACTGCCTGCATTCCTCCTTCATCAAGTACACAACGACGGCATGTTGCTTCTCCTTGGAATACAATATTTACCTGCAATGAAAAAGAAGATGCTATAGAAGATGAGTTACTGTACCAACATGTGAAATTTGAATGACCTATGTAACTTATTAAAACAGTTTTTCAGTATAGCCTTTGTATTTTACCCTTTAAAATACTTTTTGAGAATATTTTCATGTATACATTAGGGCTACTTGAATAACCTTGTCCTACAGATTCTATATAAATGTTAACACACTGACAACTGTCTGCTTCTGCAAAATGATAGCCCACTGCTATGGAGAATAGTCATGCAGTAAATCAGAAACTAGTGAATAATACGATCTGTTAAAAAAGGGATATTATTATACTTTATGCCACAATTATGACTGCAGCAATTCACAATGCAGGTAAGATGAGAATTGATGGTTTAGTATATGCATGTGAGAACATCGAATATGCTTTATCTTATAGGATGGCATGCAGGAGTTTCATTAAAATAAAGTGAAAACATTCATATATATATATATATATATATATATATATACATTACTTGAAATGTCTTACTATTTGTTTTTCACTCATTTTTTTTCTTTTGGTTGCCAAAACAGAGGTGATAAGATATTAAGACAGATTTAGGGAAAATGCAGTTAATATAAATTTTATAGACATTTACGTAAGAAATGGATTGGTGCTAGCTACGATTACCATCTTGGATTTATGTTCTTTTCAAGCAGGTTTAACAGCTTAGGCAACCTGTTTTGTGACAATATAATGCACTTTTCATTACAGCCTCTGCTAAAGCAAATATGATGAATTAAAGTGTAAAGCAGAGAGCAGTGAACCCCTCTCTCTGTGGATATGCAGGCTTGAAAATCACACTGTAGGTACAGATGTTCTGGGGAGGTTGACGTGATAGAGGAAGACAAATTCTAAAGAGAAAGCTGTAACATATACAAATGAAACAGCAGAAGAAACACTTCATCTGAAAACTGGGTGAACTGCATTACTTTCCACTTCAATGGCAGATTCTAAAATGTTATACCGCACGAGAACAAACTGATCTGAGGGCATTAATCTGCATATTATTAGCTTTGAATGTTCCTCTAAAATACTACTGACTAAAAGATTACAGTTACATAGAATTGAAGGTTGTCTCATTTTGATCTTGATGCTCTTTATAACAAAGGTATAGAAAAAGGTTTGCAGGACTCACTTTATCACTGTGGGGGGTTAGGTTCTCCAGGGCTAAAAGTCAGAGAGGGACCTGAGATGACACTTTTTGTTGCATGGTAGTTGGATCTGTGCACCTCTATACAGCTTGGGGAACTTTCCAACAACATAAAATGAAATAGCCATGGATTTTTTTGTGGAGCATATAGATGCAACAAAAACACTGTTTATATATAAAATCCAAATTTTTTTAAATGTATAAATCAATAAAAGAGATGAAGAAAAAACCATAACAACAATAAAATATGTCTGTTTGGAGAGCCACATAAATGTATAGATGCAATAACGTAAACTTGACTCATTCCAAATGATCTTCGTCATGAGTACATGTGAATGGAATCAATATGATGGAACCCATGATTGATCTTTAACCACTTGCCGACCTTTACTGAAGGCAGGTGGCACAGGCACAATGGATCACGTACATGTATGTCATCGAGCTGCTTCGGTTTAGGGGCACACAATGTGCCCCTTTCGTGACTGCTGTGTCCACCGGCAACAATGAGGCGGTCCCCAAAACAGGAATGGTTTTACAGGTGGAGTACACTGACATTTTTTCCCTATTCATCTTTTCTTTTTTGTTTTTCACTAGGTTTGTCTTTGGCTAGCGACAGTGTCACTACTGATAGCATGATGAGGTCCATGGTGTATGATTAAGAGGTCCATGGCGATACCTGGACCCTACAGAGGTTGCACAAGCAGTCCAACTCCTCCAAATGGCACATCAATACGTGCCATTGCCAGAAGGTTTGCTGTGTCTCCCAGCACAGTCTCAAGAGCATGGAGGAGATTCCAGGAGACAGGCAGTTATTCTAGGAGAGCTGGATAGGGTCATAGAAGGTCCTTAACCCATCAGCAGCACCGGTATCTGCTCCTTTGTGCAAGTAGGAACAGGATGAGTACTGCCAGACCCCTACAAAATGACCTCCAGCAGGCCATTGGTGTACATGTCTCTGACCAAAAAATCAGAAACAGACTTCTTGAGGGTGGCCTGAGGGCTCGACATCCTTTAGTGTGCCCTGTGCTCACTGCCCGGCACCATAGAGCTCGATTGACATTTGCCATTGAACACCAGAATTGGCAGGTCCCCCACTGGCGCCCTGTGCTTTTCACAAATGAGAGCAGGTTCACCCTGAGCACATGTGACAGATGTGAAAGGGTCTGGAGAAGCCATGGAAAATGTTATGCTGCCTGTAACATCGTTTACCATGACCATTTTGGTGGTGGGTCATGAGCGTCTAGGGAGGTATATCCATGGAGGGATGCACAGACCTTTACAGGCTAGACACCCTGTACAGGCTAGGCACCCTGACTGCCATTAGGTATTGGAATGAAATCCTTGGACCTATTGTCAGACCCTACACTGGTGCAGTGGGTCCTGGATTCCTCCTGATGCATGACAATGCCCAGCCTCATATGACGAGAGTATGCAGGCAGTTCCTGGAGGATGTAAGAATTGATACCATTGAACGGCCCCCACCCTTGCCTAACCTAAATCCAATAGAACACCTTTGGGATATCATGTTTTAGTCCATATGACACTTCCAGGTGGCACCTCAACTGTCAAGGAGCTCAGTGATGCCCTGGTCCAGATCTGGGGGGAAATACCCCAGGACACTATCCGTCGTCTTGCACACCATCCATCTTGAATTTAGTCCTCTGTAGGTTGATGATTTTCATTTCCATCAAACGATGGGGCATCCTTACATTCCTAACACATTACCCAGTCCATATCAGTATAGTATCCAGCATGATATTTTTCCCCATTGAGATCTGATGTGTTTTCAAAGTGTTCCTTTAATTTTTTTGAGTAGTGTATATATAGTTTCTGGACGCTATACCTTTCACACAAACCAATTAATATACACTTATTGTTTTGTTTTTTACTACAGACATATGGCAGAATACATTTTGGCATTTGTGAAGACATTTGATTTTATTGAATATGTTTTATAACAGAAAGTAGAAAATATTGGGGTTTTCTTTTTTCAAAATTTACTTTTTTCATTTATATTGCAAAGAAATAAAACCCAGTGGTGAACAAATACCACCGAAATAAAGCTCTATTTATGTGGAAAAAACTGCTAAAACTGTAATTTGGGTACAGAGTTGTATGACTGCGCAATTGACACTTAAAGTAGCACAGTGCTCAATAGCAAAAAATGCCTTGGTCATGAATGAGGTAAAAACTTCCGGAGCTACAGTTGTGACCAAAATTATTCAACCCCCACTGAAATTGAGTGTTTTGGCCAGTTTGACATTGCTTTTGATCATTCAGTCATCTTGCTTACATTTACATTAAAGAGGCACTTGTAGGTCAGACAAATATAACATAACAGTTATAATGAAATAACCACAAATGTCTTTTCTGTGCTCACAGCATTATCAGTTTTATTCAACCCCCAAGTGACATTCAATCTTAGTACTTAGTACAGCATCCTTTTACAGTTATAACAGCTTTTAAACGTGAAGCATAGCTTGACACAAGTGTCTTGCAGCGATCTACGGGTATCTTCGCCCATTCTTCATGGGCAAAGGCCTCCAGTTCAGTCACATTCTTAGGCTTGCGCACTGCAACTGCTTTCTTTAAGTCCCACCAGAGGTTCTCAATCGGATTTAAGTCTGGTGACTGCGATGGCCACTCCAAAATGTTCCAGCCTTTCCTCTGCAACCATGCTCTAGTGGACTTGGAGGTATGCTTGGGATCATTGTCCTGTTGAAAGGTCCAACGTCTCCCAAGCCTCAGGTGTGTGACGGACTGCATCACGTTTCCATCCAATATCTCCTGGTACTGAAGAGAATTCATGGTACCTTGCACACGCTGAAGCTTCCCTGTACCTGCAGAAGCAAAACAGCCCCAAAGCATGATTGACCCTCCACCATGCTTCACAGTAGGCAAGGTGTTCTTTTCATCATAGGCCTTGTTCTTCCTCCTCCAAACATAGCGTTGATCCATGGGCCCAAACAGTTCTAATTTTGTTTCATCAGTCCACAGAACACTATCCCACAACTTTTGTGGTTTGTCCACATGGCTTTTGGCATACTGCAGTCGACTCTTCTTATTCTTTGGAGACAGCAAGGGGGTACGCCTGGGAGTTCTGGCACGGAGGCCTTCATTACGCAGTGTGCGTCTTATTGTCTGGGCTGAAACTTCTGTACCCACATCTGACAAATCTTTTCTCAGTTCCTCAGCAGTCACACGGGGACTTCTCTCCACTCTACGCTTCAGGTAGCGCACAGCAGTCGAAGTCAGCATCTTCTTTCTGCCACGACCAGGTAGCGTTTCAACAGTGCCCTTTGCCTTGAATTTGCGAATGATGCTTCCTAAGGTGTCTCTTGGTATGTTTAACATCTTTGCAATCTTCTTATAGCCATTGCCCTTCCTGTGAAGAGAAATCACCTCTTCTCTTGTCTTCCTGGACCATTCTCTTGCCTTCACCATGTTTGTAACCACACCAGTAAATGTCTAGAAGGAGCTGAGTATCACAGTCATTTTAAAGCTGCCTAATTGGTGCTTATTATGCTTGATTGCTGCTCGGTGACATCCACAGGTGTTTTCAATACCTGATGGAAAGCACCTGTATGAACCTCTGTTCTTCAGAGTGGTAGTCTTTAAGGGGTTGAATAATTGTGGCAATGAAGAAACCACATAAGAACCATTTACTACTGTATTACATAAACAATTGATGTCATTTTAGTTGCATTTGGGTAGTTACAACGTCCTTGTAGGATTTGATTCTGAATACAATTCCAAATGTACACTATAGTCCCTAAACCCCTTTACAGCATTGGGGGTTGAATAATTTTGGTCACAACTGTAAATCGGCTGGAAACCACACCAAGTGGATTTTTTTTTTTTCGACAAGGGGAGTATTTTAGGATGTAGTGACAGGAATCCACAATTTTCAATATTGAACAGTCTCAAAAAGTATAAGTAGGCATCTATTGTATTAACTGGGGCCTTCTCTGTAGTCCAAGAGACCAGAAGTATAAAAATATATCTTAAAAAAAAAACTCCTATGTGTAGGTAAGTGTCACTTATATCCTCACAATGGCAGAGAAGGGGCTTCTGGCTCATCTCCATCATAATAATCAAAAAGGTGAATAAATCAAGATGTCATGTGTGAGTCTTGTCAGATTCAAGACCACTTGTCTCTTTAACTACAGAGAAGGCCCCAGTTATCACAATAGGTACCTTATACTTTTTGAGACTGCTCAAGATTTAAAAATTGTGGCCTCCTGTCGCTTCATCCTGTTTCTATCCTGTGGAAAAAGATATTTGGTGTGGATTGCAGAGGATTTTGTATTCTTGTGTTTTTAAACATCAGCTGTGGGTTCCACCGTATTGATTCCATTCACATGTACTCCTGATACAGATCTTTCAAAAAGCTTACATACGTGAGTTTACATGTGGATTATATTGGATTTATACCAATCTATATATCTATGAACCTCCAAACAGACATATTTTATTGTTGTCTTAGTTTTTTCTTCATCTCTTTTATTTATGTATAAATAAAAAAGTGTGTTTTTATATATACACCTTGTTTTTATTGCATCTTTATGCTCCACAAAAAAAGTCCATGGCTACTTTATTTTTGTTGCATACTGTATATTGATTTACAGGGATGTGAGCATATATTACACACAGGGATTGATTTACTAAAAATGGAGAGTGCATACAAACCAATCAGCTTCCAGCTTTTTTATGATCAAAGCCTAATTGAACATGCTGAAGTTAGAAGCTGGCTACCATGCACAACTACATCAGATTTTGCATGGTCCAGTTTTAGTAAACAACCTCACAGAGTCTGGGTTGCAAAAAAAAAAAAAAATCAATAAACCTTCCAACAACCCCCACTGTGAATAAGAATACCACAATCTATGGCCAGAAAAAAATACAGGTCATTACACATTTAGGTGCCTCGAATGTTAGACCTGTTCCTGGGTATATCTGACCAGCTGGTTCCACAAATGGCACCAATTTTCCCTATCAGCTCTAGTTTTTGAGATACAGAATAAATGCCATTTACCACTCTTCACTCTAGTCGCCCATCAAAAATCAGGATATTTTAATGTAGTGTTCTATTGAATCTCTGTGTAGCATGAAAGAAACACAAACAACTCGCAATAACCTTTACGGTGATCGATCTGCAAAATTGAAACAATATGAGTGGCAATATACACACACCTCCTATATAATCATAACTATAATACAGTTAATAACTTACACTTTAGAATCTAATGTTTCCAATGTAAAAAACAATTGGAAGTACATAAACACTCTCACTATATCTGCTAACTTGACACAAAAACACAAACTACGTAGCAGAAGAACAAGTTGATCAGCAAGATCTTTTCAAAAACTGACTAAAACAAATTTAAATTTGACCATATCTAAGAAACTACAGCTGATACAGTCTAGAAAATGCAATTTTCTAAATCAGCACCCCAAATAACCCCAAGAACAGATCTAAAAAGCAAGGCACCAGGAAAAAAGATTTTTTTTTGTTGGGCTGTGTAATAGATAGGATCCTTCCATGCATGATGATGAGCAGTGGTGTATTTACCATGGCAAACAAGGCATTTGCCTAGGGCATCAATTTTTAGGGGGCATCACTACCCCCCTGAAACAAGGGACCTGGTAAGCAGCAGCGGACTGACCCATGCAGGGCTGCCATCAGAGGGGTACCACCAGTACTCCAGTAGGCGGCCTGGACAGCAGGAGGACAATGTGATGGGGAGGGCAGTTGCAGAACGATGCACTGTGTATCTCTCCCTGCAGCAGCTGAAAGCTGGTTTCTCCCCCTCTCCCTCCCGCCGGCTTTCTGCTGCTGGGGGGAGAGACAGACCTGGCCGGATCGAGGGGGTGCTCTGGTGTTCCTGAGTGGCAGCTCAATGCTGAGCTCCTTTCCCCGCCCACACTCAGAGCTGGGGCCAGGAGAAAGCCTAGAGCAGGGAGATGAGAAGTGGCATAGAGGAAAGAGCCTGGAGGAGGTGAGCTGTGTTGTGTTCTCTGGGCTCTCCCTCCTGTCAGAACAGTGCTCGTCCATGCAGCACATAAGACAGGATCACTGATAGATCGTATGGGACTGTACACACACACAGTATGATTACCACTCCCTGCCCACATTTCCTGCTGCCCAGAGATGAGCAGCTCTTGGAGGAGGTAGGGGGTGGTAATCATAGTGTGTGTGTGTGTGCACAGTCCCATATGATCTATCAGTGATCCTGTCTCGTGCTGTATGGACGAGCGCTGCTCTGACAGAAGGGAGAGCATGGGAACAACACAGCGCACCTCCTCCTGACTCTTTCCTCTCCGCCTTTTCTAATAAGTGTAATGGGAATTTGGGGAGGGGGTGTATTTGCTAGAGGGAGGAATGGAAAATGTGCAAGCAGTAGGGTTTGGGGGATTTGAGCCAGGAGGGGAGATTGGGAGGAATGTTTGTGCTTGGAGGGGGGGTTGGAGGATGTGTGCTAAGAGGAGGGAATGCTGGCAAACATTGATTGCCACTTTACAATTGAACAATTTCAATTCATAGATAATCATCGAATAATATATATATATGATCATTGAAATATATATAATTGTGAGAGAGAGAGTTCAATGATCATGTATATATATATATATATATATATATATATATATATATATATATATCCACAGATACACACATGGTCATTGAACTCTCTCGCTCTCTCATTGCGGGGGCGCACGATTTTTATGTTGCTTAGGGCAGCACAAAACCTAATTACACCACTGATGATAAGGGAGATTCAGGATATGCTGCTTAATACAGGAACCATTTTTTTGGCTTGATGTTAAAACGAACATTACAATGTTTGAAAAAGGAATGGACCAAAGTTAGATTGTGCTATGATTCTCTCATTGTTTAAATGTAGAAGACTGTTTGCATAGGTAATCAGCGTAGGTTGTTAAACTGTAGATGAAAATACAACAGATGCATTCCCAAAGCAAACCTGTACCCACTGAAGCCGTAGGCTGTGCGTATATGGTAGTGAAGGCATCTCCTGTACAATATGTACTGCGTGGTACTGGTACTGCCTGGCTTACCTTTTAAACTTGGCCCTGCAGTAGAGTAAAAATGACCAGGACTCTTCCCAATTGCTGTGCTTCCCACTCTTTCCTGATCTTCTCATCTGTTGGCTACATTAAAGTAGAACCATAGGCAAAACGTTTTTCTCAGCTTGAGTAAGAGAGTGTTATAACTCCTGTCAGATTTTTTTCCATCTGTGTCCCATTGCAGATATTTCCCTTCACTTTCTGTCCCATAACCAAACAGGAAGTGAGAGGAAATCCCTGCAAATTAAGGGAAATCCTTGGGAACCCCCCACGTCCTTGGGGACCCCCATTGGAAGATTTCCCCTCTATTGCTTTTTCAATGATAATGGTAAACAGGACAAATACAGAGGGTGAATCTCTCTAACAGGGACACAGACAACAATAAAAACCTGACTAGTGTTCTAATCCCTCTCCACTCTATCCAAAACTAAAAAAAAAATCTTGTCTTTAGTTATACTTTAAAGGCAAACTAGGCCAAGTGGTCCATTGAGTCTGCTCCATTTTTATTCCAAAGTATAGATCTATATTTGTCCCAAGCATGGGACTATCCACTTACTGCTGACTGATCTACTACCTCTGCTGGAAGTCTATTCCGAGCATCAATTACTCATGTCCCCGTGTTCTTGATTTTGGCTTCATATTCAAAATACTCAACAATGTTTTGTGTTCTGTTTTAGATGTCAATATGATCTTTTCAATGTGGAACTGAACTCAAAAAGAGAAGAGTTGCTATGTCATGGGGAACATCTACAAATGTAATTTGCACCTAAGGCAGGTTGTCTGTGTTCTGGGCATTTGTCCATGGGCATCCTCTACTCTTCAGGTAAAATAATACTTTTTACAGTTAATTTAGAACTTTCTTCCTTTTCTTGAAGCCATGTCCCCATTTTCTTGATCTTAGCATCATGTTGAAAATACTGCCCTCTCAAAGAGCTGTAGGAACTTTGGTAACAAGCTAATTTTCCCAGATATTTTACCTACAACCTAAAAAAGGTGCAGCGCTAAAATATATATTAGGCCAAATGGTAATCCAAATAATAAAATAACGTAATATGTAGATCTTAAAGAAATAAAATTATATAGCGTTCATAAAGTGACAGTTCGTGCTAAGGTGCCAGGCAAGGACTGATGATTACTCCAGAATTCAGTGATGTGCCAAAGGTGTAGTAAAAATACGCACTCACCAGATGCACATTTTAAATACGCATGTAAATAATATAGCCAGGGGTCCCCTTTAACGATGGAATGGATGAGGTAAGTCGGGTAGGGATTCTCCTCCCTCTGGGTGGTATACGGCCCTGCGAATGTCTCCTGGGTGTACAAGGATTGGATCCAGCCAGAGGTCCCCTTAAAGGATGGATGGGTGTTTTACAGCCTGTAGTAGAAAACACCCTCCTCTGGGTCCTGTGGGATACTGCAGCTAACTTCCAAGGTGGGCTCTGCAAATTAATTCAGCTCGATATGGAGCCAAAGAGTAGCCCATAGTGCAGTATTGCATTAAAAAATGTATTGAGAAATACGCATGGTAAAACAATTTAAAAGCAGGAGTAAAAGTATTCATGTATAATAATGTGGAGAGGGACTGACCATCCACCAAGCAAGATGGCCGCCAGACCTTCACGAGGCTACGACAGAGTGACGTCCTGGCATATTGGCTCCTCCTTAACGCGTTTTGTGCCATGCACTTCTTCAGAAGGGGTTGTCAATACCGCCATGACATGTGCCATTTCCTTAAATACCGTAGATGGTGCATGCGCATTACACGCGCGCCATCTTGTTGTGGAGCAAAAACATGCGCGCGCATACGCCATGGACCATTCGCAAATCATGTAAACAAGATACCAGCAGAAGGTATTAAGTCCCGTAAAGCCCACTACATTACGGAAAAAATATTAAAACTCTAAAATGATACATGGTTATGCTTATGGACAATAAATTAGGTTATAATGATATATGAGACAAAAATATAAAAATATATAAAACTGCAGATGAATGGTAATAACGCTGTCATGAGGACAGTATACCACTCTTGTGTCTATTAGAATAAAGTATATAGACACTTATTCAATGGGAATTAAAATAAATATATAAAATAATAATTAATCTGTTGAATAATCCTAATATGGATGCTGAAAATAAATATTTAAAAAATCCAAATATCTAAAAACTAAAAAAGATAAGAAGGTCTGGCGGCCATCTTGCTTGGTGGAGAGGGAGGAGAATCTGTACCCGGCTTTAAGGGGCCCTCTGGCTGGATCCAATCCTTGTACACCCAGGAGACAGCCGCAGTGCCGTATACCACCCAGAGGGAGGAGAATCCCTACCCGGCTTTAAGGGGACCTCTGGCTGGATCCAATCCTTGTACACCCAGGAGACAGCCGCAGTGCCATATACCACCCAGAGGGAGGAGAATCCCTACCCGGCTTACCTCATCCATTCCATCCTTAAAGGGGATCCCTGGCTATATTATTTACATGCGTATTTAAAATGTGCATCTGGTGAGTGCGTATTTTTACTACATCTTTGGCACATCACTGAATTCTGGAGTAATCATCAGTCCTTGCCTGGCACCTTAGCACGAACTGTCACTTTATGAACGCTATACAATTTTATTTCTTTTAAGATCTACGATATTTTATTATTTGGATTACCATTTGGTCTAATATATATTTTAGCGCTGCACCTTTTTTAGTTTATATATGTGGAGGTTTTATCTGGTTACCTTTGTGTTACCTTTGTGTGCATCAGCGGCTATTCTTAAGCACTCACTGATCTTTTTACCCATTTACCTACAACCTGCTTTTTAAAAAATAAATATAATAGAAATTTGGCACTAAGAAGAAGGGCATTGTGTTATCCAATACTTGTTTTCAAACAAAGACTATATTGTTACCTGTGTTATATTAGCACTAATTAAAGTGGAACTTTAGGCAGAAAATCAAGTCATGCTAGGTCACTTCAGCTTGTCCCCTTTTGAAGGTATTGCTATGTAAAACATTAAAATGAATGTATATACTGTTTAAAATAAAGTAGCACACTGGGGGTTATTTACAAAAACTGGAGAGTGCAAAATCTTGTGCATCTCTGCATAGAAACCAATCAGCTTTCAGGGTTTTTTTTGCCAAAGCTTAACTGAACAAGCTGAAGTTAGAAGCTGATTGGATATCATGCACACATGCACCATATTCTGAGTGTACCAGTTTTAGTGAATCTCCCCCACTGTCTCACCCTGTTCTGCACATGCACAGTTACTCTCTGTTTTTCGGCAGATCTGCTGACGGCCTAACATTTACTGCTGTTCAGGGGCTCTGGACTCAGCAAAATGGCAGCCTCCAGCAAGAAGAAACAGGAACAATGCTGGAGTGCAATTTACAGCACACACTAATTTTGGTAGCACAGTTCATGTGGAATATACTATATGTTCCTTGCTAAAAAACATTATTTTTTATCAAGTTGTTGTGGTTAAAGTTCCGCTTTATTTTGCTAATCACAATCAACTACACCACCTCCCTAATTATTACTCTTCATTTTTAACCATAGATTCCATGCAGTGGCTAGTTTCTGAAGCATTGCCATTTGTGTCAAGAATTTCTCATCCTTTGTTAATATGCAAAATAAGAAGAAACACGCAAGAAAAGAAATACGTAATCTGTGATTGTTCACTTCCTTCTGATAATGCTAGTTGTTTGGCTATCATGCTGATCCAATGGTATAAAAAGTTTCTATTTTCAGAAAAGAAGGTCAGCAACGGCACTCTTTGGATTTCTTCCTTATTTAAAAGGTATTTTTTGATTACCAATATGTAGGGTAATAAAGATTTTAATAAGCGATTCTTAAGGTTCTTTTTTTTTTTTACATAACAAACATGTCTATACTAACCTACTGTGTGCAGTGGTTTTGCACAGAGAAGCCTGGATCCTTTTCTTCTTGTGTCCCACACCAGCTCTTCTGGCTCATCCTATCTGTCGGGTGCCCCCACAGCATGCAGCTTGCTATGGGGGCATCGGCTGCTCCATGTGTCCATTCACACACGGGGCCGCAGCTTGGCCCTGCCCCCTCTCTCTCCTGAATGGCTGACTGGCTGTGATTGACAGCAGCGGGAGCCAATGGCTCAGCCAATGATGAGGCAGAGACCCAGGACAGCCGAGGCTGTCATTCACATCGCTGGATTGCCATGGGGCTCAGGTATGTATTGAGGGGGGCTGGAGGAGCTGCTGCACACAGAAGGTTTTTTTACCTTCATGCATAGAATGCATAAAGGTAAAAAGCCTTCAGCTTTTTCAACCACTTTAATCAATAAGCTGTGAATACTTCCTTTCACTATACGCTATTGTTAATCATGAAAATTAATAATAATGTCCAGAAGAGAAATACAGATTGAGAACGTTGTAGTGTCCCCTTACACTAGTTGTCAGTGGAAAAATGTCCCCTTATATTATTGGTGAGTGGAGAATTACCCCCTTACATCAATGAATTAATAACCCTCTACATTGGTGGTTGGGGGAAAATACCCCCTTACCTTAGAGGTCAGTGGAGAAGTGTCCCTATAAACTGGTAACTGGGAATTTATTTCTGTACGTGGCAAGTCATTGGGAACGTGCACCCTTATATTAGTAGTCATTGTAGGTTGTAGATTATTCATTAGTCATTGCTCACTGCTCAAGGTACCCCTAGCATCTTCTGGAGGAACCCTAGTTGAGAAAGCCTGTACTAGATAGGAATTGCCCACTGCTCTGAAAGTCTCCTAACTTGTAACATTTTTAGTCAACGTGCACTTAGTTATTGACTAACCCATGAAACACATCAAGATATGAGGTCTTATGTTAAGATATTAACATATATGCAAATAATAAATGGATTGATATAAGAATGAATTGAGTAGAATCACCTCTGTGATCCAAACTTCTTTTCTTCAAGTTTTTGGGTGAAGACTGGAGAAGAGTGGCCCCAGAAGTCTGGGAAAGCCAAAACT
This sequence comes from Staurois parvus, assembly GCF_062004578.1. Lineage (NCBI taxonomy): Eukaryota > Metazoa > Chordata > Amphibia > Anura > Ranidae > Staurois > Staurois parvus. Next base: position 8,214,730 of record NW_028318228.1, on the reverse strand, counting down.
CTGTAATTAGCAACTGATTTTGTTTTTCCTGCAACAGCCATGTAAACATGAGGGTCATGAAAAGGTATGTTGCCTTTGTGTTGTTCCAAAAGTTGTTTTACCACTATATGACTTTCAGACTCATCAACATCATCACTCAATTTTGGTTTGCAGGATCTGACACATTTACTTGGTCCTCCACAAGTCATACTTGAGCATGAAGCTGGCTGGTTTGTGAGCTGGTGATGATCCTTAGCTATTTGACCTTGCTTATTTAAATTTCTCTCCTCCAGGTTAGACCTTTGGCTCGGACTTGTGCTTTGCTTTCTTTGTGGGAAATGAGTCACAGGTGAAATTGTTCCTCCGGATATTCTTTGCTTAACCTTTCCGTGACAATCCTCCATAATTTCCTCAGTGGGTGGAATGTTATGTGCATATTCGCTGGATATATTGCCTTTGTCACTTGCAACTTCTTCCAATTCAGAGTCTTTGTCCTTTAAGAAGCCAACAAAGTAAAATTGTAGGAAGCTTGTGTAATGACCCACTAAATGCATGCCAAGTACATTTCTGTTTTTTTTTATTATTATTTAATTTTATTTTATTTAATACAAAAGTAGAAGACTAAGAAGAGAAAATTTAGCATCACAGAAAAAAAACATAAGAACAAAGAAAACACAATCACATTTCCATATAAAACACAGTATTTGCAGGGTTATATCTATCACAACCCACATGTAGAGCCTTGGGTAGTAAAAAAAGAGATTTTGCCAAAAGGCAAAGAAGATTACCCCACCTTTTTTTAACTTGGTCAACATATAGTTATTTGTAAGTAGACCTGCAACCTGTAAAGAGGGAAAGGTTTTACATAGGAAATACTAGACTCTTTGTAGCTCTTAAAGTGGAATTAAACCTAAAACACACTGACATGTAGGAATATTATGTCAGAAGAGACCCTTCTTCCTGCCAGCATTTGTGTACACTGAGCAGCTCATGCACAGCTCAGCATATATTTATGGTATCCTAGCCAGGCCAACCAAGCAGCTGAAAAGTTGGAACATAGAAGGAAAACTGGGAGAAGGTGGAAGACCCCATGAACAACTCTTGGGGCCCCAATTTACAAAAAAAGCATTTTCGGAGGTTTTATTATACTTTAAACCCATATCACTTTGATGATTTACAGCTTCTACAGAATAGCTCTTTCTAGTATTTTTCTGACTAGGAAAATATCATTTGTACAAAAGGTTTAAATTACAGAAATTCCAGGTAATTTATAACTGACCTGTTGACTTTTTGTAGAGTTTCAAGTAGTCTTTCTCAGCCTGTTTACCCCAGAGGAACCCTTGAAATAATGCTCTGGCCTCATCCTCAACCCCTGTTAAAATGTATTCATTGGAGGTCACTGGGAATAATGCCCCTTATATTAGTGGACGGTGGAAAGAATGGATCCTTGCAGTGGTGGCCATCCTTGCAGACAGCTAAAAAAGATCATTGGTGTTATGCAGATGGGTCTGACAAGTGGCACTGGACACAGAACTATGCAGGCACCATCAGATAGAAGGTCAATTAGCCACAGCTCAAGAAACCTCTGGAGGAACTCTGGTTAAAAATGCCTGTTTAAAACCATCCATACATGGACTGGCAGAATTTTGGTCCATGTATGGGATACCTGGTTGTAAACAAGTCGAACTATTGATCAACTTGGGTGCAACCAGTCTGTTAGATTTTTCCCAAACGATCATTGCATGCTGCCAGCGAGGAAGGCTGTCCACCAGCAGAATACAAAAGCACAGTAGGAGCGATTTCCCCCATCCACCTCAAATGTGTGAATGGGAGAATTGGATCTTTTTTAATTAATGTATTGCCTGCTTTAAAGCCAGGTAAAAAAAAAAATCACTAGTTACTTTTGTTATCTAATTCCATTTCTGATAGCCATGGCACACAAGCAATTTGTAACTACTTAGAGAAGCACGAGAGTCAGTTACACTAGCAATTTCTTAGAAGCTACAAATCACAAGAGAACATAAGCAGACTATTTTGTAGCTGCTACAAATCTCTGCTACAAAATTGCTGTTGTTACCTGACCCTTACAGTATGTAGTCAATTTATCTTTGTCTGAAAATTCTTGACTGGGGGGGCCCAAAGGCAAATGTTACATTAACAATGTTAACTACATGCTGCCCAGCCACTGTACATATACGGTGGCAGGGCAGCACTCGCAGGCAAAACCACGTTTTAAAACGTGTGTTTTGTAAACAAATAGGCGGTGCGCGCGAGGCGCGCCGCCGCCTTATCTGTCCCGCGGATCACCGCCGCAGATGTCAGTCGCCGGGTCACAGCCGCTCCTTAGCGGCTGTTTCCCGGCGATCAGCGGCAAACAGTGACAGAGAGCACAGCTGCAGTAGCTGTGCTGTCTGTCACTTCCCTGTCAGCTCGAGGATAAGCTGATCGAGAAAGAACAGTTTCTCTTTCTCAATCAGCCTTGTCCTGTCCAGTACACCCCCCCGCCCCCTAGTAAAACACTCCCCTCACTCCTATAACCCTTCCCTGCAAAATAAAGTTAACCCCTTCCTCCCCATTGCCATTAGTACAGTGTCAGTGGTTTTTTTTTGCACTGATCACTGTATTAGTGTTTTTGGGGATGTCAGTGACCCCAAGTCAGTACCCCCCAATGTCAGAATGTCCGCCGCAGTCCCGCCATAAGTTGCTGGTCGCTGCCATAAGTCCCTGATCGCCACCATAATTCGCTGATCGCCGCCATTATTAGTATAAAAAAAAAACTAAAAATCCCAGTATCTTTCCCGCCATTTGTAAACGCTATAACTTTCACGTAAACCAATTAATTTACACGTATTGGGTTTTTTTTTTTACCAAAGACATGTCGCAGAATGCATGTTGGCAGAAAATTATGATTCAATTTGATTTTTGCATTTTTTTTTACTGGACATGTTTTATAGCAAAAAGTCCAAAATATTGTTTTTTTTTCATCAAAATTGTCAGCCTTTTTTTTTTATAGTGCAAAAAATAAAAACCGCACAGGCGATCAAATACCACCGAAACAAAACTCAATTTGTGGGGGAAAAAAAGGATATAAATTTAATTTATGTACCATATTGCATGACTGCGCAATTGTCCGTTAAACTAGCGCAGCGCTGTATAGAAGAAAAATGGCGTAAATTGCAGTATTTATACCATAGTTTGTAGACACTATAACTTCCACACAAAGCAATCAATATACACTTATTGGGATTTTTTTTTACCAAAAACATGTAGCAGAATACATTTTGGCCTAAATTTATAACCAACTTTGAGTTTACGATATATTTTTTATAGCTGAAAGTAAAAAATATTGTTTTTCTTCAAAATGTTTGGCCTTTTTTTGTTTATAGCGTGAAAAATAAAAAGCGCACAGGTGATCAAATTACATCGAAAGAAAGCTCTATTTGTGTGAAAAAAAGGACGTAAATTTAGTTTGGGTGCAGCATTGCATGACCGCGCAATTATCAGTTGAATTAGTGCAGCGCCGAGTAGCAATAAGAGGCCTGGTTATTAAGGGGGGTAAATCCTCTGGAGCTCAAGTGGTTAAAACAGAAATTTTTAGCAAGTATAGAATCACTTTCCTTAGTATTTTTTAATTGAATTGCAGTGAAAGAAAGGTCCATGTCATAGAAATTTCAAGCAATTTGTAGCTCAGTTTCAAAGTGACTGACTTATTATAGCAATTTAGGCTAGCTATAGTACCTCCAGGTTCAGTATCTATTCATGTTATCAAAAGCAGCTCTTAATGACTATGGTACACCAGAGATTTTTAGCTGCTAGGGATGCGCAACATTTTGTGTTTGGGACTTTTTTATGATCACTTTTTATTGTGTCACATTTAAATTTCTAGCGCTGCACTTTAAATTTTATTAACATTTTGTGTTGCTTTAGCAGCCAAAATACGGTTTTTGCATTCACCAGAATTTTGTTGAAAAGATGCCGTCTAATTTCACATTGTGGCACTGCATGGCAAAATTAGAAAGAAAAGCAAGCTAGCTTTAAAAATCACCTGATCACTCTGTGCACTGGATTTATAATTTAGGTAAGTCAAGGCACTTCCTGTCACTGATAAACAATGGTTGTGGGATATTTGCATTGCGATTGCCCCCCCCTGTCTCTCTAAAGCCCCGTACACATGGGTTGCATGCCGGCTGAAATCAGCCACTATGGTTGACATTCGGCCATTGTGTACAAGTCCCTGCCCAACAGAAGCCGATCTCATGACTGAGGCCTGTTGAACGAACATGCTGGAAAGCCAGCAGCCACTTAGTGCTCTCAGAAAATAGCTGCGAGTGCTGACTAGTGTGTTCTGGTGCGAGGAGCAGTCCCGCTGTCAGAGCACAATTTTCTGAGAGCAGATAACTGTACAGTGAAAAACCACTCAAAATAAAAAGATAAAAATTCTTAAATGTCACTTAAAGCCCTAAAGTGGTTGTAAAGGCTCAAGCTTTTTAAGGTAAAAAACCTCTTCTGTGCAATATCCCCCCTAGCCCCCCTAATACTCACCCAAGCCTCCTCTCGATCCAGTGATGTACACTGGAGTCTCAGCTATCCCGGGACTTCCTCCGTCAATCACAGTCAGTGAGCCAATAAGAAGAGAGAGAGGTCGAGGCTGGGCCAGGGTTCCATGTGTGAATGTACACACAGGGCAGCAGCTTGGGAACACACCTGCTTTGGTGCCCCCATAGCAAGCTGCTTGCTGTGAGGGCACCCGACAGGAGGGATGGACCAGGAGCACCGGAGGAGGGACCTGAGAAGAGGAGGATCCGAGCTGCTCTGTGCAAAACCATTACACAGAGCGGGTAAGTATAGCATGTTTGGTATTTAAAAAAAATTAAGCCTTTAGTATCACTTAAAAACACCTAAAAACACCTAAAACCACTGTAGTTTTGCCTTCCCCATTGACTCCCAAACATCTCACCTACCGGTGAAATTTAGTTAAAAAAATGAAAATTTCACGAAAATTTCAGTGAAGGAAATTTCAGACAATTACAGAAGTAAATCTGGCGCTATGACATGACCTTAAGCTCTGAACATGAACATGATGACCCTGATGATATTTGTAATCATTCTCATACTTTTAATTTAATATTTTACAGATATTATTACAAAATTGTATCCCAGACGTTTGCATTATTGCCTAGCAGTGCTGGTACCCAGGGCACAATCCAGTTAGGGATGAGCTCATTGTTTGGTCCAAACATCAGTTCAGACCAAATATTAGTTGTTCAGACATTCATTCCAACTGTCTATGGACCATGATCCTATTTGGGCAATGATGTCACCACTATCCACTGGCCTTCCTTTATATAGTTAAATAGTCACATAGTAAGTCAGATTTTGTTAGGGGCAACACAGTGAATAAATGGTTAGCACATCTGCCTCGCAGTACTAGGGTCATTGGTTCAAATCCCAACCATGGCACCACCTTGCTGGAGTTTGCATGTTCTCCCTGTGCCTGCATGGGTTTCCTCTGGATAGGTTAATTGGCTCCTGTCTAAATTGGCCCTAGTATGTGTATGTATGAATTTAAGGACCTTAGATTGTATGCCCCTTGAGGGTTAGGGACTGATGTGAATGTACAATATGTATGTAAAGCGCTGTATAAAATTGACAACGCTATATATGTACCTGTAAAAATTCAAAAATACACCTATCCATCTAGTTCAACCATTAAAATAAGAAAAAATAAATAAAAACACACAAATATAATAACCTCATATACACTGTCCTACACCCACAGCTGATCCAGAGGAAGGCAAAAAACCCAATAAAGCATGATCCAATTTGCCCCAATGGGGGAAAATATTCCTTCCTTATCCTCACGGGCCAATCCGTTATTCCCTGGATGAACTACTCCTGTCATATTTACCTCTAAAATGTAATATCCAGTCATATTTTGTGCATTTAGGAATGCAGCCAGCTCTTTTTTAAACCATTCTACTGAGCTGGTCAGAACTAGTTCTTGAGGGAGCCTATTCCATATTTTCACACCTCACTGTAAAGAAGTCTTTCTGTATGTAAAGGATAAAACTTTTCATCCAGGCAGAAAGAGTTCCCTCTTGCCTCTTGTCATCTGTGATGACCTTAAAGAGAATAACTCTACACCGAGCTCACTATATGGACCACTGATGTATTTATACATGTTGATCATATCCCCCCTTAATCTCCTTTTCTCTAGAGAGAATGCATGCCTCTTATCAGTTTGGTTGCCCTTCTCTGCACTTTCTCCAGTTCCACAATGTTCTTTTTGTGAATTGGTGCCCAAAACTGGACTGCATATTCCAGATGAGGTCTTACTAATGATTTGTACTGGGGTAAAATGATATCTCTCTCTCTCTGGAGTCTATACCTCTTTTAATACAGGAGAGTTGTACTCCCCATTCCCCCTTTTAGTATGTATGATGCAGGTTTTTAGCCCCAAGTACATAACATTTTAGCTCATTTGCCACATAGTTGACCAATTAAATAATGCATTGAGGTTGGCTTGTAAGTTGGAACTTGGTGCCGTCTGCAAATACTAAAATTATACTTTTAATCCCAGACCCTACATCATTTATGTCAAAAAGTAAGGGTCCCCACACTGAACCTTGGGGTACACTGCTAATAACCTTAGACAATCCAGAGTATGAATCATTAATCACTACTCTCTGAATTTTCTAAGCCTCTAGACTTTCATTTACACATTATACACATGTAGGGAACTACATCAAACGCTTTGGCAAAATCCAAGTATACTATATCCACAGTCACTCCTTTATCTATGTTTTTGCTTAGCTCCTCATAAGAAGAAATCAGATTTGTTTGACAACTTCTGTCTTTCATGAATCCATGCTATTGCTTAGAATACTATTTTCTAGCAAAAACGCTTCTATATGGTCCTTTATTAAACTCTCAACTATTTCCCAAGTATAGAAGTTACACTAACTGGTCTGTAGTTACTTGTTAAAGTCTTTGATCCCTTTTTAAATATAGGCACCACCAATCCAGTGGTATCATGCAAGTCATTAAAGAGTCTCTAAAGACTGGAAACAATGGCTTAGATATAACAAAGCTCAGCTCCATGATAACACTTGGGTGTAATGCATCTAGTCCAGGTGTTTTGTTCACCTTTATTTTGTCTAAATGTTTCTGGACCACGTCAATTTTGAGCCATTGTGGCTCATTTGGGACTATGTCAATACTATCCCCATTATGGACTTGAGCGTCCCCATTTTCCTATGTATACCCAGATCTGAAGAAAGACTTTAGTAAATCTGCCTTTTCTATGCCTCCAGTAACAAACTCAAAAATATCTTGTAAAAGGCCTACATGCTCAGACCTTAGCTTTTTACTGTTAATATATTTAAATAATTTTTTTAAAGTTTGTCCTACTCTCTTTTGCAATCTGTTTTCAGTTTTTGTGACCTTGATTGCCTTTTTACACATTCTGTTATATTCTCTGTAACTTTTAAATGAGGATAGTGTTCCTTGGTATTTATATTTTTTAAATGCTCTTTTTTTATTATATATAGCTATTTTTAACTTTTGCCATGAGCCACATAAGTTTATTTGTAACCCTTTAAACTTATTGCCCATGGGAATGTATTTTGCAGTACGATTTGCAGCATGCCCATTTCTGTTTTGTGTTCTTAAATGACAACTTTCACTCCCACACTAAATATTGATGAGTAGCTCTCAGCTATAGAAAACTGGATCTTTAAAATATAGGTGTTTTTATCTTTCCAGGGTGTTTATTTTATACAGTTTACATTTCTTTTAAAAATCATGCTATGGTCACTGCTACCCAGATGTTCCCTTATATGAATAGTAATAAGCTCTGCATAGTTTGAGATTAACAAGTCTAGCAGTGCATCATTCTTAGGTGGTTCCTCTATGAACTGTTCCATAAAATTGTCTTGTAATAGGTTTATAAATTTCCCACCTTTTACTGTTCCAGCAGTGCCACTACCCCAGCCAAGTTCAGGGTAGTTTAAAACCCCCAATATTAGCACTGTTCCAGCCCTTGCATCCATTTCTGTCTATGCAAGGAGCTGAATTTCCACCTTCTCAATACTACTGAGTGGCCTCTAACAAATACCAATAATTGAGAACGAAAAAAAAATGTGCTAGGACTCTGTTGGATGTCAAAAAATGCCAATAATTATCTTTGAGGTATGCACACCCATATACAGTTCCATCCATAATGTTTCAGCACCATCACACTCTTGGATATAGCTGATGAAAACTTGCTGAGATAAAATGGCTCATCCGTAGGAATGAAGGGGCTATACTTAGTTCCCACTAAGAAGAGGAGCAAGAAGGGATATTTTACCAATAAAAAGGCTTGACACTGGCTGGCAGGATTGAAAAGTGAAGACTGCTCGGACAGTAAGTAAGGTAAGCATTTGGGGGGGGGGGCATGGTGATTAGGGACACATTTTTCGCTACTTACAGATTGTGCACTTTTACCAGTCAACAACTCAATTCTTAAAGGACCTAGATAAACGGACCGTGTTTGAGAAATTATACTCCACTGACCCAAATGCAAAAATGGTGATCTCAAAATTTCACAGGACTTTATTATTCAGATTAACAACCATCCCCCCAGCTATGTCACTCAGTGGAAGATGGATATGAACCTATCTCTGTAGAAAAAGGACTGGACAGATATTTGGGTGACCACCCATAAGTCGTCACAGAACATCTTGGCATTGGAAACAACCTACAAGGTAATATCTAGGTGGTACCTTCTTCCAACAAGAATAGCGAACTACATTCCAGGCTATCCATTCTCTTGCTTTCGTGGCTGTGGAGAACCCAGTGCCTACAGAATTGGTGAACCTCGCTTATTTGATATAGCTCTCTAACTGGACCCTCAGATTGTCCTATTGAATAATATTACCCAGGGACTGACCAAAGGCCAATTTAAGCTCCTACTTCAAATTATAGCAGCTAAGTAAATCACTGTTAGGTCCTGGAAAACACCTGCACTCTGTATCCCATCTACCAAACACAGGGTCACTCAAGCGACGACACATGCCAAAATTGAGGTTACTCTACAGGGCAGAATCCATTCTTACCCAAAAGTTTGTCAACGCTGGCTTCATAGATTTTCCCCCCCTGACTTCAACATGTGTCTTCTAGAACCTTAACCCTTAGAGACACCATACTCACTCTCACTGCAGTAGCCACTTTTCCTAGGATAACATGGGGAACCCCACCTTCCCTCCCCGCCCTCATCACCCACTCCATCTTCTCTTTTGACTTTTTTATGGTAAACACTGGCCTCATATCCAAACCTGAGCTATGGCTGGGAAGGGGCATTTAGCAACCACTCTGATAGTTTTGTGTTTTTGATGTAGAATATTGCTCATCCCCTAGTTGTTTTCTTTTTCTCTGAGTACATCCCAGGGAATGTGTATCTTGTAGATTTTATAAGCAACTATTTATCCTACCCAGTCTGTCCTGAGTTTTGAAATTATTTACTCTTCCCTGCGTGGAGGGTGTCCACACTTTAAGCTGCACTTGTATACTCCCTTTATATTTCTCTGTCAAATTGAATAAAAATGTTTGAACAAGAATAGGACACATTTAGTAAGTATGAACTTGTCCTGCAAGCTGCTTAAGAATCCTTTGTTATACAAGCAGTTGATATAGTCCAATTTTAGAGCCTTAGAAGCCAATGAATGATGCCCTCAGGTCTCTGTTAAGGTAGGGTTAAAGTGCACTGGTACCTTCTCAAGATAAAAAGGTGTCTTGTAGTGTAAGAGCATGGAATGTTTAAAAGATTAAGAGGTTTGTAGATAAATGGGTTGACTAATAGATATGGTGTAATTAATGAAGCAGACAGACAGGGAAATCGATAGACAAAACATACATCAACAAACAGCTGACAGAAGAAACCATCCTGCAGTTCATCAATCAAAACAGCAAAGATGAGTGCTTAAAATATTTGTCATAATCATATTAATGTATGAGGCAATCAAAAATGGAAGCACAACAATACAGTCTAGCCCTGCAGTATGCATGCTGGGGACTAGTACTGGACAGCAAGGGTGATGGCATGGAGTTTTAATTTGGTTTACTTGAATAGTCTGCCAGAAAGTAGGAACAATCCAGTACAAGTGTTGTGGAAGGTAAAGATCACACAATAATAAATGGTTGGTACAAGAACATTATTCAATGCCACAAGAATAATCTACTAAGAAAAACATCTTTTAAATTAGGGATGCAATGTCATGCATCACAGCAATGCCGCTGTTTTAATGAGAAGCCAGATGGGGAAAAAGAGACACAGGAACCAGTAGATTAAAATTGTACGAAAGAAGCAGGTGAATGTAGAAGGATTTAATGGTAATCTGAGCCACATTTAGTGGTGTATAGAACAATTATTAACAGACATGTCTTCCTCTGCACCATAGTGAAGATAAAGTGAAGTGAGGATGATAGTGCCAATGATATGTCCTGGAAGGGCTCACATACAAGAATCTCTAAAACCAGGTTAGAGGTCATTTGAGCTGGACTGCAAGAAGGTGCTCCATGACAAAGTATGAAGGTGTCCATTCTGTATCTTCACTTAATTGCACTGGACTCAGCTGTTACACAACTACAATGTATTTAGCTAGTTGAAGCATTATATTTTAGTCCAGGTTAGGGGTCATTATCAATGTTTTCACCCAATACTCACACAACTTTCCCCCACAGACCCACGCATTTTTTTAATGGAAGCCCCTTTAGTTTTTAGTGTTTAAAAATGCCTAACTTTATAATTTTACAGTTTAATTTCACTTAGGTAGATATAGACTTTTCTGATGACACACTGGAAAGTCCACGTTTTGATTTAATGGGTTATTATACTCAACCCTCCTTAAAGTGATTGTAAAGCTTTTTTTTATTTTAGTAATAAACATGTCATACTTACCTGCTCTGTGCAATGGTTATGCACAGAGCAGCCCAGATCCTTCTTTTCAGGGGCCACCTGCACTCCACCTCTTCTGCCACTGCCTGCATAGGAAGGTGCTTGGAGGGAGCTTCCCCCCGAGCCTCTTTGTCTGTGTCTATAGCTTGGCCCTTAGCCCTCGCCCTCCACTCTCTCATCACAGGATTTGATTGCCATTGGCTCCTGCTGCTATCAATCTGCCCTGTAAGGAGGTAGAGAGCAGAGCTTTCGGAAACATCACTAGATCAAGATCAGGTTGAGGTAAGTATAAGGGGGGCTGGGGGGTTCCTGTTCACAGAAGGTGGTTTTTTCACTTTAATACAGAGAATGCAATAAAAAAACCCTTAAGCCTTTAGAATGACTTTAAAGCAAAACTTCAGGACTTATCTCTTAATCAAAACTTACTTTTATCAAACTTACATTGGTTCCCTTTGGCTCAATGTAAGTATTCATATATGATATCTGTTGGGCCACTGGAGATACAGAAAATCACCATAATAGTCTGCACTCACTCTACACCACTGCCATTCAGAGAACACTTTGTAGTTCATTCAATGGACCCCCAACATTCTCTGAGCAACTCCCTGTAACCCAGGTAATGTAGGGAGCAATATGCCAATTGCCACCAGAGTACTTTACTTCAAGTGGGATGCCCTTGCTTTTCCAACCCTGTGAATCCTCCAGCCACATATCTGTGGTGCCAGCCCTGAGATCCCTCCAGCTGTTCACCTGTGGATCCAGTCTTATCCACAGGTCACCTGTGGATCCAGTCTTATCCTGGTCTTCTGTGTGAGATATGGTGACACAAGGGCTAAGCACAAGTATCTATTTAGGTACTGAAGTAGGGTTAATCCTCTAGTATCTGTGGGGAAAGTGCCTTATAGAGACAGTGCTGTTTTTTAACCTAGTGTCCTCGTTGAGTCACAGAGACATTACTCTTATAAGGCCCTGTTTGAACAGCTATATAATTGGTTCAATATCATCCTGTATTGTATGCACACCCGTTAGCCATTTTGACCCTGTTTGCATTTTTAATCCTACTCTCTATCTGTTTAGTAAGATTAAAGTCAAAGCTACCCTGTGTCTGACCATTTGGTTGGTTTCTCCTGCCTGTTACAGGCATACAATATATTGTGCCTTATAGTCAAGTCAGAGGCACATTTTGCTACCTAGCTACTGCACTTTTGCATTGGCAGTTACTGCATTTGTTTAATTTATCTTTCTCTATGAGGTTGTCAGTTTGCACTTTTGTCTGTGTTTATTTCACTTGGATGGAGGGTAAGGGTCCTCCAGTCTACTCTGAAGTCTGAGGGGTGGGGGGAGGATGTGTTCCTTCCTCCCCTGAACTGGGGAGTCTCTCTTTGGGAGAGCCCCTCATTTAATATTCAATGTTCAGCTTGTGATGGTCATAAGGAGAGGGGTCAGACAGTCCTTTTGGCTTGATGGACTAAGTTGTGCCTTGCACCTGTCAGGAGCCTTGCGTCCCGGGGGGGGGTAAGAGTAGAGTCCTACTTCTGTGAGAGGTGGAATAGAGATACAACCTTAAGGGCACTTTTTTGCATGTGTTTTTCACATTTTTTCTCACTTTTTTTTACAATTTTTGTGCGCACCACCGCAGGTTTTAAAGGGAAAAAAATCTGTGCCTTGTTGATATGTGATAGTACTAATCTACAGACCTGTTGGACATGGAGTGCAAGTTTCAGTAGGCCACAATAAGAGCCCAAAAAATTTCCCAAAATAATCCAGTCTGCACATAGTATACATATCAAAACGTATGAAAGTCTTACCTTGAACAGAAAAAGCTCTGAAAAAAATGTTTTATATTGCTCAAATTCCTTTTCAGGTCGATCGGGCTTAGGTTTTGATTTTAATTTTTTCAAATCTGTTTCCAAGTCATCATCCTAGGTAAAAAGAGAATAATTTATAATTGATTTGCATATGTTAAAGAAATGTTATATATTTTTTTTACGTCTATTAATGTTATAGTACATTGTGTAACACAAAAACTGCCTCAACAATTTGTTATATATTCTTTCAACTGGTACTGGTAAATCTCTGGATAGGAAGGGTGATATCTCGATCATCGCTGCAGCTGCAGTAATGGCTGAGGTCTCAATGTTTCCAGTCATCGATTCTGAAGCCAGTAAAAGTAACTTGAGCGGCTAAAGAGCCTCTAGATTACTTTTACAGGCAGCGGAAGGGGTTCCCATCCCCCTCCTACTGCCGCCTTTACTGGGGCTCTCCTGAGTGATCATGGAGCCCAGTAAGGATGCAACTGGTGGCATCTGGCTCCGGGCACAATATGAGAAGAACTGATGTTGTTCCTCCCACTGTGTGACATCAGAAACTGGTGATTTTGTCACTTCCAATTTAGGCTTTTTGTTTACATGCCCATTACTGGCCAGGGAAGCAACCCATGAGCCCGAACTGTGTCTGATCGGCTGCATTGGAGGCCAGAAGAGAGGTCTGGGGTCTAAAAGACCACAGATCACTCCTTAAAGAGGACTTATCACAGCCCATGCTGTCACAAGGGATGTTAAACATCTCTTGTGACAGCAATAAAGTCAATAAAATAAATAAAGAGACAGTGTAAAAATATTTTTTTTTTAATAAAAATATTGATAAAATTTTTAAAAGATTAGGCATCCTTGTTTGCTTGTGCTCGCGCACGCATCGGTCTTGCAAGCATACGTAAATGGCAATCGCACTAAACATGTGAGGTATTACCGCGAACATCAGAGTGAGAACAATAATTCTTGAGACCTCCTGTGTAACTCTAAATTGGTAACCTGTAAAGGCTTTTAAAGTGTTGCCTATGGGGATTTTTAGGTAACATAGTTTGGCGGACGCAATTATAAAGTGTGACATGTTTGGTATCTATTTACTCGATATAACATCATCTTTTTTATTTTACAAAAAAAGGCATTATTTTTTTTTTGTGCATTAAAACATTTGCGCAAATACGAGGTCCTCTGCTTAAATATTTTTTCTTTCTAGTTTTTTAGCAAAAAAAGATGTAGAAGAGGAATGTCAGAATTGGCCAGGACTGAAAGTAATTATGTTTTGTAGTTTCTGGTACATTTTTCACCTGTTTATTTATGGAAGCACTTCAATGAACTTTGTAATCCTAGGGGTAGCTAAATAACGAAAATGTTAAATAACCTTTACTTCCATGACCCTACTGGGAAGATTCCTCAATGTAAAAGCTGTGTGCCTAGTACTTCTACGTCCTGCCAAATCTGAAATGGTAGCAGGACAGTTCAGAGTTTACTGGAATATGGAAATCCGCTCACCCCAACATAATTAATCAAAGTTGGCAGGTACCAGAAATGCATGGTGCAGGATTTGAATCTACTCAACAGGGACATGAAGGCAAGCATAACTTCAACATTTACTTATCTAGTCATCTAGCTTAAGCCAGCTACGTATAGAAGTCTAAAAATACTTTACAGTGTGACACAGAATTCGTTTAAAGTATATCTGTGGTCAGAATGCACAATTATATCATAATTTCCACATTGTATTTCAGTTATTTCTAGCCTACTGCTATTATTCTAAACAATCTTGAACTCTATACTTACTTTGTGAAGATCCCCACATATTTACTTCCTTGAATTCTGTGACACGTAGTCACTATGCTCTGTGAGTAGGCACTACTGTGTCACCCATTTCACAGAGCCCACCTTCTGAATTAAAGAGGCGCTGAGAGGAGGAGTTTCAGGAGGCGGAGTCATTACAGGAACCACTGCTAGCAGGAAACAAGGTACCATGGGATATATAGTCCTTAGAAATGGAGAGTAAACAGCAGAAGAGAAGCTGCAAAGCATGCAGGGAATCAAGGATGTTGCAGAAAAAAAAGGCCAGCAGACAGTCAGCACTCACAACATGAAAGGAAAATCCAATATAAGTAAGCTTATATTTGAATAATAGATATTGTTTCTATTGCTGTCACAATGCTGATGTTATGAATAGAAAGTGTATGCTGTGATTAAAGAGTTAATTTAAAGCTGAAGTCTACGAATAATTTATTTTTTAAATTTACATTAAGCCAGCTTCATTACTTTATTATTAGGGCTGCAGGGGAATCTAAAAAATTACCAAAATCTGTGCCAATATAGGAATGCGCTTTCTTGCATGGAGATGTTGGGATGACTTCCCCTCTGGTACGGTGAAGACACTCACTCAGCCCCTCCTCCATTCAGAAAATGTGTTGTGTCCTTTTCAATGAATCAGGGGTGGACTGATCATTCGAGCACTGCCCGAGGGTCAGTAGGGGGCCCCATGAGATGCCCCTGGTACCTTTCATTGGCTTTTTCATAGGCTTTTTTGGGTGTGGGCGAGGACACAGGGGCCCCATGATCCCCTATTGCCCGGGGGCCCCATGAGTTGTAAGTCTGCCCCTGCAATGAATACTGTCACGCTTACCCCTAATGCAGGTGGTCAGAGACTATAACTGGTCTCTGTGTTCTTCATCTGCTTATGCCAGATGAGGTCTCACTAATGATTTATACAGGGTAAATTATATCTCTCTCGCTGGAGTCTATACCTCTCCTAATACAAGAAACAATTTTGCTCGCATTGCTGTATGTGGCAGGACCACCTAGCAACCAATCACCAGGTGGTTAACTTGGAAAGTTAACTCCAGCAGCTCCCGCCCTCTTTTCAGTGAAGTGTTCTGCCTCCCGCTCTCCACTCTGCTGTGTTAGTGACAGCAAGCGGTGGAGGCAATCTGACAGACGGTCCTGGGTGTCACCCCATTTGTGGTCAACACAACACCCCCCAGAGACACCGCTGACCTCAACCTATAACTAGCCTTTCCAGTAAGGTGCACATGGAAGGGCAATGCACATCACAAAGAAATCCCAGCACACTTACCAGCTGGCCTGCAAAAACAAACATATTGGCCCTGTTTTAACAATTCACATTAAAACAGAGGGATTTGTTTGCACACATTTGCAAATACAGTATTTGCGTAAACAATTTTCAGAGTCTTCAAAGTCAGAGCATCTATAGCAGTGGATAGATTAAGGGGAGGTTTGTCTGGTGGGAGCTCACCCCTCCTTAAAGAAGCCAAGCTGGCCCAGTGCAAATTTTAACAACTTCAGCCTCTGTGATGTACCTGACCGTTGCCAGGTTGAAGTGGTTATACCATGATGATGCATGCAGCTAAAAGCCTCATCTTGGTATCTTTTTTTTTTTGGCTACATAACCACTGGATCGCTTTTAAAGGGGGGGGAAGGGGGTCCCTCTGCCTCTTACTGCATTCCGGTGCCATTCCAGGCTCTCCTTTTCCTCCGGGAAGTCCAGGACTGAGGCTTACTCTAGAGATAATTGAGAACCAGAACATCCCCAATCATCTCTATGGTCTAACAAACCAGAAGTGACAAGTATTTTATTACTTCTGGTTTCGCTCAAATGTAAACAAGCCATTACTGGCTTGTGAAGGCATTTGATCGAGCTGATCTGATGCTTTTAAGGACAGGGAAGGGATCTGGGGTCCAAGAGGACCTGTCACCGCTTCAGCTATCACAAGGCATGCTGTTCATTCTTGGTCATAGCAATAAAAATGAAAAAAATTAAAATTACAGTGAAAAAAACTGTATTCAAATACATTATTTAAAAAAATGTAAAAGCTACCCATCCCACTGTGCTTGCGCACAAAGGTGAGTGACAATCACACCACACATGTGAAGTATCACCACGAACATCAGAGCAAGAAAAATAATTCTACAACCAGGCTTCCTGCGTAGCTCTAAATTGGTAATCTGTAAAGGCTTTTAAAGCAATGCCTATGGAGATTTTTAGGCACAGTAGTTTGTTGCCATTCCACAAGCATGCACAATTTTAAAGAGTGACATGTTAGGTATCTATTTACTCAGCGTAACATCATCTTTTATATTTCACCAAACAATTGGATATTACATTGTGTTTTTGTGCATTAAAATTCCATCATTTTGTTCTCTAGGGTCTCTGATTAAAAAATATATAATGTTTGGGGGTTCTAAGTCATTTTCTAGCAAAAAAAACACTGCTTTTTGCATGTAGGAGAGAAGTGTCAGAATAGGTTTGGGGCTGAAGTGGTTAAAAATAGATTATTCCTTCAGTTCTTCTTCAAGCAAAACATGAACAGAAATGTTTTACAGTCTAAAGCTACCAAGACATTGATGGGTTTATCTTCCTAATATGACAAGAAGGGCTCTACAGTGAGATAAATTCCTGGGCTCACTTTCTATTGCCCATGTTCCAGGTTTATGGACACCAACAAAGATCCTCTATTAAAGCACTTAAAGTCATATTATACAGCCTTCATACAACATGCCATTTCATTGACACAGACCTATTTTAGAAGGTACATTTGAAGCCACAAACTGAAAATGGTAAAGTATTTATTGTGGAAATATTGTTCGCCCAGCACCCTGGCTCAGCTTTGACATGTTTCACCTCCAATCATGTGCTTAATCAGAATGCTTTGGTTTGCTACTTGCTGGGTAATGTTTTAACCATCTTCGACAGGACTAAGGCACCTTGGAGAAGACCTGCTTATCAAACTGTTAATGTCCATCTGGAGCGAAGGGCTTACATTTCAAAACAGTTACTACTAATAGAGCTTGTTTGCTGGTTATTCATTTATGAACTGCTTGACATGCTTTTCTCTCTGAAGTTCAAAATAAAGGCATACTGTATTTACAATATATGGTGACAGAGGAGACCAGCGCTTCATGAAGCCTGCTTTTGTTTTAAAAGATTGGGATATAAAATGATACCCCATTTCAGGGCTGCCTTAATGCATGGGCCCAGGGTCCCCAGGTGCATGGGGGGTCCATGATCAAGAACACAGGAGCGGGGGAGAGGGCAGGTGATGTGTTAGGGGGTGCACTGGCAATTTGGTCACGTGCTCTTTAACAGGAGTAACTGCAATGTTAATACATTCAGAAGGAGCACATGCAAACTTCTGCTGGAGAGAGGTTTCAGCTTTCTCCTCCCTCCTGCAGAGGGTATAGGAGAGCTGGCACTGAGACTGAGAACTCACCTCTCAGTCTCAGTGCCACAGGGGAAGGAGGAGCTGCCTTCATTGCAGGTGGGAACAGCATCTGTGATCTGTGAGAACTAGGGAGAAGGTGCAAAGATGGGCACAACTCTCATGTATGGAGACACTGTGATGGGGAAACCTGATGTATGGGGCATGTGATGGATGGGAATACCTGATGGATCGAGACACCGTGATGGGGACAACTGATGGATGGGGACACTATGATGAGGACAACTGATGGATGGGGACACTGTGATGTTGAAAACTGATGGATGGAGACACTGTGATGGGACACCTGATGGATGGGGACACTGTGATGGTGTCACCTGGTGTAGGGGGACACTGTGATGGTGTCACATGATGGATGGGGACACCTGAAGAATGGGGACATTGTGATACGTGGACCTGATGTATGAGGACCCTGTGATGCAGACACTTGATGTATGGTGGGGGTGCAGTGATGGGGACACCTGATGTAGGCTGGAAGGGGCCCCATTACATTACTTTTCCCATGGACCCATGATGCTATTAAGATGGTGCTACCCCATTTAACTCTGTAATATAATGTAAAGGTAGAGTTTATCCAGGGTTACTTTGAGAGTGCCTGTTCCAGACCATTATTTCAATGAAAAATGATATGTGAACTTAACATACTTTATGTATGTAATTTATCTGTAAAAGCTGCCCTCATGTAGACATCCAAAAGTCCTGAGACTACTGCTGGGCTCTGCCATCTTGGATGCGATGCCAGTAGCTCCAGCAGGCGCAGATGTGTTATTCGGGTGATATTCTACATTATCATTCCACTTATCACCTCCCCGGAAACTCTGGGTCAGCACAGACAGTAATTAGACACTCCCAGGAAGAAGGCTATGATGTGCATGGAGGGAGGGGGCTATGCTAGGGAATTGAATCTTATGCATTGCCATCTTTATAGCACCATATGCCCCTGGGCAAATATTTGCACGGAGGCCTCTACCAGCCTGCATCAGGTTCCCCTATCACAATGCCCATATACATTAGCTTCCCCCATTACAGGACCAATATACTGTGCAACCCTGGCCAAACGTTTTGAGAATTACACAAATATTAATTTACCTGAAAGGAAAGAGGTGCGGTCATTATTGCTTTGCACAAAAAGGGATTCACAGCCAAGTATAATGCTATTGACAGCTTGTGGTCAATCCTCAAGAATCAGGTGAACAAAAAGACCCCCACAAATTCTGACAAACTCCAAGTATTGATTGTGCAAGAATGGGCTGCCATCAGTCAGGATGTGACCCAGAAGTTGATTGACAGCATGCCAGGGGTCTGCAAATTGCAGAGGTCTTGAAAATGAAGGGTCAACACTGCAAATATTGACTCTTTACATAAACTTAATGTAATTGTCAATAAAAGCTTTTGGCACGTATGAAATGTTTATAATTATACTTCAGTATACCATAGTAACATCTGACAAAATGATCTAAAAACATTGAAGAGGCAGTGTCACGGAGCTGGTCCTTCCTTCCTCGGCAACTTGCTGCTGCAGTGGTAACCCGAAACTTCCTGTCGGGTTACCATGGCAATGGGTCCTGTCTCCCAGGTCTCCAGACCCGCCCAGGGAACACGGCCTCGGCATGGAGACCGAGTGGTGGAGACCGACGCCGAAGGGGGGCCTCAGACCGTGGCTAAACAGCTGATAGTTCCCCAACAATTCCGGACCCAACTGCTACACCTTGCCCACGATATTCCCATTGCTGGACATCAGGGAAAGCTACGGACCTAAAAGAGGTTGGCCCAGGCCTTCTATTAGCCTGGGATGTCCCAATCGGTAGCTCGCTACTGCAGTACCTGCGATACCTGCCAGCGACATGGAAGAACGGGTGGCTTGCGGGCCCCTCTACAGCCCCTACCCATCATTGAGGAGCCGTTCCAACGAGTAGCTACTGACATTCTGGGCCCCTTAGCTTGCCCCAGCAAATCCAGAAAGCGGTACATCCTGACCATTGTGGACTATGCTACTCGTTATCCCAAAGCAGTCGCCCTGTCCAGCATCACAGCTCCCAAAGTTGCAGAAGCCATGGTTACCGTCTTCACACGAGTGGGCTTCTCTGCTGAAATCCTGTCAGATCAGGGGACTCAGTCCATGTCAGGCCTTGTTCAGTCCCTCTGGCAGACCTGTGGAGTGCGGGCCATCCGGACAACCCCCTATCACCCCCAGACCAATGGACTGTGTGAACGCTTCAACGGGACCTTGAAGGCCATGCTATGGGCCTTTGTAGACCTAGAGCCCTGCCCCACCTCCTCTTTGCCTACCAGGAGGTGCTCCAGGAATCTACCGGATTTCCCCCCTTTGAACTGCTGTATGGGTGGAAAATCCACGGCTCCCTGACCCTATTGAAGGAATACTGGGAGGGTCAACTACCAGATACCGCTGTCCCTGTGGTGCCCTATGTCTTAGATCTGTGTGAAAAGATGGGACAACTAGCCGTCCTCACAGCTGACCATCTCCAAGCAGCCCAGGCCCGGCAAAAGAAATGGTATGACCACAAAGCACGCACCCGGGAGTTTACTGAGAACCAACAGGTCCTCATGATTGTCCCAAATGCCCAGAACAAATTGCAAACCACATGGGAGGGACCCTTCCGTGTCATTAGGAAAGTGAATGACACAAACTATATTCTTGGACTAGATGATCGGGGGAGACGGCAGAAAATGGTGCATGTCAACATGATCAAGGAGTACCATGACCGAAACCCCCTTGTTATGGCCGCCTGTCCAATACCCTCTGAGGAGGAGGAAGAGGCCATACCGGACCTCCTGGAAGCAGCGCGCCATCCAACTGATGTGCACCAGGTGCCCCTGAGTCTGCAGATGAACCCAGGGCAAAAGAGGGCCATGAATGCTGTCCTGGGCCAGTGCAGTTCCACTTTTTCGGCCCGGCCTGGAAAGACCACTATCACCACTCACCATGTGGAGACCCTGGGAACCCGGCCACTCCAACAAGCCCCATATCGTGTCCCCAAAGCCGTTAAGAACACTATGAGACAGGAACTGAACGAAATGCTGGATCTGGGAATTATTCAGCCCTCCCAGAGCCCCTGGGCCTCTCCTGTTGTTCTTGTCCCCAAGAAAGATGGTAGCATCCGCTTTTGTGTTGACTACTGACGCCTCAATGACCACACGGTTAGTGCCGCCTACCCGATGCCCCGTATCGATGACCCGCTGGACCGGCTGGCTGGAGCCCGCTATGTCACTACTCTGGACTTGAGCAAGGGCTACTGGCAAATCTCCTTATCTGCAGAGGGTCGGGAGCGCTCTGCCTTCATCACCCCCTTCGGCCTGTTCGAGTTTCTCAACATGCCTTTTGGCATGAAGAATGCTCCTGCCACCTTCCAGCGCACGGTGGACCAGCTGCTGCGGGGCTGTCATTACTTTGCCTGCGCCTACCTGAATGACATCACTATTTTTAGTGAAACCTGGGAAGACCACCTCCAGCATGTGGGCTTTGTCCTGGACCGAATTGCAGGGGCCAACCTTACCATTCGTCCAGACAAGTGCCAACGGGGATGGCGGAGGTGCAATATTTAGGACACTGAGTAGGAGGGGGTAAACTGCACCCAGAATGAGCTAAAATAGAAGCCATTAGGGAATGGCCCACCCCCAGACCAAGAAACAGGTTATGGCGTTTCTGGGCACTGCTAACTATTACCGCAAATTTGTTCCTCATTTCAGCACGATTGCGAAGCCCCTCACAGATCTCACCAAGAAGGCCATGCCCCGGATGGTAACCTGGACCCCGGCCTGCCAGACCGCATTTGATCGGCTAAAGGAGGCCCTTTCCCATGACCCCGTCCTAGCAGCTCCCAACTACCAGCAAAGGTTCCTTGTGCAGAGGGACGCCTCCACTTATGGGCTGGGGGCCATCCTCAGCCAGGTAAATGAGGAGGGGGAGCAGCACTCTGTGGCCTTCCTTAGCAGAAAACTATTAGACCGGGAGGTGGCCACCATAGAGAAGGAGTGCCTGGCCATAGTGTGGGCGTTGAAGAAACTTCAACCCTATTTGTATGGCCGGGAGTTCACCATCCTCACGGACCATAACCCCCTCACCTGGCTGAATCAGGTCTCTGGGGATAATGGCCACCTCTTACGATGGAACCTGGCCTTACAACCCTACAATTTCACTATCCAATACCGACAGGGAAGCCAGCACCACAATGCAGATGGGCTGTCCCGTCAGCAAGACCCCCAGTAAATGCAGTCCACAAGTGCCTCTACGGGAACCTGTTGAGGTTCCCCTGGCGGCACTTGTAGAATGGAGGGGGAGGGGTTGTCACAGAGCTGGTCCTTTCTTCTCCATCCTCCAGGTTTGCTGCCTGCCACCCCCCACTCCTCAGCAGCCCCTCACTCTTCTGTCCCGTCCATGCTGGGACTTCTAGTCCTCTGTGTCTCTGCCACAGGCAGCCCTCAGCAGCTCCTCACCCCCCTGTCCCTGGCAGTCTGGCCCCCTGCTGAGGGAATCCACAAATAGGTCCCCTCCTCCCTTCACCCTCATGCACATCTTCCCAGGCTCCATGCCGAGGTTGTGTTCCCTGGGCGGGTCTGGAGACCTGGGAGACAGAACCCGTTGCCCTGGTAACCCAACAGGAAGTTTCGGGTTACCACTGCAGCAGCAAGTTGCCCAGCTCTGTACTTAAGAGAGAGGAAGGAAAACCCCCTTGTGTTCTCCTTGCTGCGTGTGTGAGAGAAGGCTGTGCTGAGCGCCAGCTTCTCTCATCCAACAATCCCCCATCCTCCTCCTCATCTCCCTGGCTGACCGGTCTGCTACTGGATCCTCTTCGGTGTGGGGTGAACTCTCTGCTGCCTGGAACCTCTTTCCTGCCTGGACTTACCTCTTGTTCCCTGTGAGCCTGTGGGCTGGAGATCTTCCCTGACTGGAGCTGCCTGTGTGGATTAACCCTGTGTTGCCAGTGTGGACTGTAGCCCTCTGTGTCTGGCTCCCCGCATCCAGTAAGTGGACTAACCCCATGCTGCCCAAAGGACTGAGCCCAATTCTCCCCAGGAACCCCAATTCCCACAAAACCCCCCTGCCCTTGCCTTACTGAACCCTGTGGATTACCATACCCCTGTTCCATATTGCCTTCCCAAGAAATTTACTGTGTTGCCTCCCCAATAAAAGCCCGCACATTGGGTTCCATGCAATCTGTCTCCGTGTGCTCTCTGGTTCTCTTGACAGGCAGATTTTGTGAAAATGAATATGTGTCATTCTAAAAACTTTTGATCAGGGTTGTACATCAGGTGTCCCCATCAAGGTGTCCCCATAGCAGATGTCTGCCATCACAGTGTCCCCATACATCAGATGTTCCTCATCACAGTGTCCCCATACATCAGGTGTCCCCCATCACAGTGTCCCATACATCAGGTGTCCCCAAGCATCAGATTTCTCCATCACAATGTCCCCAAACATCAGGTATCCTCATCACAATGTCCACATACATCAGAGTTACGCCCCCCTTGTACTTACAGCTACCTGCAGAGAAGTCAGCTCCTCCTTCCTCCCCCATGCTGAGACTGAGGTGAGTTCTCAGTCTAGGCGAGACTCTCTTCTGCCCCCTGCAGGAGAGAGAAAGATGAATCCTCTCTTCTACAGAAGCCAGCTTTTTTCAGCCACTCCTGTCAAAGAAGAATGTCACCAGAGGCCAAATCACCAGTGAACCCCCAATACAGTGGCCACCCCCCCTCCCTTCAAGCCCTGCCTGATCATGGGCCCTCTATGCAGCTGGGGCCCCTGGACAGTGTCCAGGCTAGCCCATTCATTAAGACAGCCCTGGTCTTTTGGAGTAATCACATTTTCTAACAAGTTCCATGGCCCATTGCTGCTTGAATTCATTTATGAAAAGGAAAACACTGCTATTAAGCATTTAAAGCATTTGATGTTTCTGTGCTTTTACCTGCAATTTTCTAAAAAAGAGGTTCTTCAGTCATTCTGCAAAAATTAAGAGTCAACAGCAACAAAAACTGTAACTTCTGTATTTTATTAGACACTCACCTGTCCAAGGACTCACCTGGGCTGGTTCCTTCACTGGTCTTTGGTCCTCGCTGCCAGCATGTTAACTGTGGGAAGCCAGCTGTGACTCCTTGCGGCTTCACAGCCGGGTGCCCAGTGCACAAGCCACGCTGCACTTTATGAATAGTACCGCACCCTTCTAGGACCTGTGACGTGTCCCAGGAGGCTGAGGGTGGGGGGGTTTGAGAACTTCCGCACAGGTTACCTAGGTACCCGCTCCCCCTCCTTCCAAGAAATGTACTAAATATCTCTGGGGGGTGGGGGGTGGGGGGTGGGAGGAAGAAGTTCCACTTTAAGTCGATGACAGGGTCTCTTTAAACCAACATAAAGTAACCCAGAGAAAAAGCATGATGATACACTCCAGACCATGAGCAGGTCCCTCTTACAATGCTAAATTCCTTTCTAAATCTCGCAATGAGAGCATTTTGGAATGCCAAATATGCTGTCTGATAAAAATCCATGTGCAGTTAGCAGGAGTTCACGTTGGACTATCTCTAAGGCTCTGTGTACACATGCAGCTGTTCCTGCCATGCCTCTGAAAAGCAATTAATTGTTGGATCACTTTTCCGAGGCGTATGAAAGGCAATGAGAAATCGTTATTTCACTTCCTTACTGTCAGGTACCTACTGACGGTAGCTCTATGGATCCACAGACCGGGATTCCCCAGGGCGTGGAGTCTAAGCCCCAGTCTGCTTGTTCACCAGAGCCCCTGATGGTGGGGATGGACTTGGAGCAGGCTGAGACCAGGTCGTGGCCCCTGGGTACACCCAGCAGTAGTAGAGGGAAACACCAGTGGCACGTAGCTGGATAAGAGCCTGATGTGAAGAGGCAGAGCAGGCCTCGGCAGTAATGGATGGATCCATGCAGGATGGATGGACGGAACACACCGTGATGCAGTAGCGGAGTCAGACAGGCCGGGTCGGTAACAGTGGAGGCAGAACAGAGCAGCAGGCAGAGGATAGTCGGGTCACAGGCCAGGTTCAGCAGCAGGCGGTCAGACAATCAGGAACAGGCAGAAGAATGGTCAAAACGAGCCAGGGGTCAGGGCAGGAGACAGTCAGCAGAAATCAGGATCAGGCTGGGTTCGGCAACAACAAGATACTTTCACAGGAACAGGATAAGCAGGGAACCAGACCATACAGCAATATGGGCATTGCAAGAGTCGGTTTAAATAGTGCGCCCTGCGCTGTCATTGGTTCCAGACGCACGTCCGTGTGCGCGAGTGCGCATGCATGGCCGTAGCTGTTGTCGCGGGCGCCTATGTCCTAGCGCCTGCACGCTTGTCCGCATCGGAATTCCGCGCATGCGCAGACCCGTGCGCCGCAGAGAAACTCGAGATCCCTGACACTTACCACCTGTTATAACCCTGTAAATGCTGTTCCACAACTACATGTATTGAACCTGGTTGCAGGGCAATTGCAGCACAGCCCCATTTGATACACTGGTAGTATGGCCTGCTGAACAAGACAGGAGTTTTTGCTGCAGTTGTGACACAAAGCATCTCAACCACAGCTTGTGTGCTCTCCTGTACACTGCCTTTGCAGCTGTGAGGGGGCAAGTTGAGGGACAGGAAAAAACGCAGCTTAACCTCAAACATCCACATTTGTACACAAAGCTTTGAATTTTTACCGGCTCCCAACTGCAAGAGTAATGGAGCCCCAACACAGGAATTGTTATTACTAGAGATGAGCGAATTATTCAAAAATTCAATTCGGCTGATTCGCCGAATTTGTGGAATAAATTTGATTCGATGCGAATTTATTCGCTGCGAATTTAACTTATAAAAAGGGTTTCTAGGCTTCAGAGAGCCTTTATATTAGTGCAGAACACTGTACCTTTAATTTAAATGCCCTTGGAGTCTGCTGGGGAAGAGAAATAATACTGTCAGTCAGTATGACATGCAGATGAGTGCCGTCGATCTTAGAATCACCGCACACTTCACTCATTTGGGCAGTCACGGGGCCAAAACCAGAGTGTGGAGCCACAGTGTGGCGGTGGAGGCAGCAGCAATGGGAGGCCATACAGCACCCTATGACAAAATGGAACCCACCAGCAGTGTGAGGAGACCTGAAAGTGGCACATGGCAGAGTGTGGCGATGGAGACAGCAGCAATGGGAGGCCGTACAGGGACCCATGACACACTCTGGACCTGGCAGCAGCATGAGGAGGCGGTACAGGGGCCCATGGCAAGAAGAAGAAGAAGAAGATGAGGATAAGGATGAGGATGAAGAAGAAGAAGAAGTAGGATGAGGATGAAGAAGAAGAAGAAGAAGTAGGATGAGGATGAAGAAGAGAAGAAGAAGAAGAAGTAGGATGAGGATGAAGAAGAAGAAGAAGAAGAAGAAGAAGAAGTAGGATGAGGATGAAGAAGAAGAAGAAGTAGGATGAGGATGAAGAAGAAGAAGAAGAAGAAGAAGAAGTAGGATGAGGATGAAGAAGAAGAAGAAGTAGGATGAGGATGAAGAAGAAGAAGAAGAAGAAGAAGAAGAAGAAAAAGTAGGATGAGGAAGAAGAAGAAGAAGTAGGATGAGGAAGAAGAAGAAGAAGAAGAAGTAGGATGAGGAAGAAGAAGAAGTAGGATGAGGATGAAGAAGAAGAAGAAGAAGTAGGATGAGGATGAAGAAGAAGAAGAAGAAGAAGAAGTAGGATGAGGATGAAGAAGAAGAAGAAGTAGGATGAGGATGAAGAAGAAGAAGAAGTAGGATGAGGATGAAGAAGAAGAAGTAGGATGAGGATGAAGAAGAAGAAGTAGGATGAGGATGAAGAAGAAGAAGAAGAAGAAGAAGTAGGATGAGGATGAAGAAGAAGAAGAAGAAGAAGTAGGATGAGGATGAAGAAGAAGAAGTAGGATGAAGAAGAAGAAGAAGTAGGATGAGGATGAAGAAGAAGAAGAAGAACAAGTAGGATGAGGATGAAGAAGAAGAAGTAGGATGAGGATGAAGAAGAAGAAGAAGAAGTAGGATGAGGATGAAGAAGAAGAAGTAGGATGAGGATGAAGAAGAAGAAGAAGTAGGATGAGGAAGAAGAAGAAGAAGTAGGATGAGGATGAAGAAGAAGAAGAAGTAGGATGAGGATGAAGAAGAAGAAGAAGAAGTAGGATGAGGATGAAGAAGAAGAAGAAGAAGAAGTAGGATGAGGATGAAGAAGAAGAAGTAGGATGAGGATGAAGAAGAAGAAGAAGTAGGATGAGGATGAAGAAGAAGAAGAAGAAGAAGTAGGATGAGGATGAAGAAGAAGAAGAAGAAGAAGAAGAAGAAGTAGGATGAGGATGAAGAAGAAGAAGAAGAAGAAGAAGAAGAAGTAGGATGAGGATGAAGAAGAAGAAGAAGAAGAAGAAGAAGAAGAAGAAGAAGTAGGATGAGGATGAAGAAGAAGAAGAAGAAGAAGAAGAAGAAGAAGAAGAAGGATGAGGATGAAGAAGAAGAAGAAGAAGGATGAGGATGAAGAAGAAGAAGTAGGATGAGGATGAAGAAAAAGAAGAAGAAGAAGTAGGATGAAGAAGAAGAAGAAGAAGAAGAAGGATGAAGAAGAAGAAGAAGAAGAAGAAGAAGAAGAAGAAGAAGAAGAAGAAGAAGAAGAAGGATGAGGATGAAGAAGAAGAAGAAGAAGAAGAAGAAGAAGAAGTAGGATGAGGATGAAGAAGAAGAAGAAGTAGGATGAGGATGAAGAAGAAGAAGAAGAAGAAGTAGGATGAGGATGAAGAAGAAGAAGAAGAAGAAGAAGGATGAGGATGAAGAAGAAGAAGAAGAAGAAGAAGTAGGATGAGGATGAAGAAGAAGAAGAAGTAGGATGAGGATGAAGAAGAATTCCATTCCAGCAAAAAGTGTATCTGCAGAGAGCTCCGCTATTTCTGACAGTTCTCTGACAGTTCCTTCACATTTACAGCAGTTGAAACATTGTATCTATTTGTTTCCAAATAAAAACATCTGTATCCTAAATGGAAACAAATAGATACAATGTTTCAACTGCTGTAAATGTGAAAGAACTGTCAGAGAACTGTCAGAAATAGCGGAGCTCTCTGCAGGGACACTTTTTGCCGGCTGTAGAAGGGATGAAAATCGGCCGATCGGGGAAAATTCGATTCGCGCATCCGAAGTTTGCTAATATTCGGATTCGGTGCAAATCGAATTTTTCCTAATATTCGAAATGAATTCCACTTCGCCAGGTTCGATTCGCTCATCTCTAGTTATTACTGAATGAGCCTGGCCCACATGCATTGCATATGAATATATAAAAGTATACTCACTTCATCTTTATTGTCATCATTTATGACATTTAAGTCTGTATCAGTCTCATCTTCATCTTCTGACTCATCTATGAGGGATATAAGATGCTTTATCAGAAACAATATTATCAAACATTCAATAATTAGCATACAGATTTTGTAAAATGTATCAGTTATATGGAGTATTTCAAGTCATTAAGCCAAGGTTCATACTGGAGTGTGTTTCAGAGCGTTTTCTGGTTTGCAGAAAAACACTACAGTCCATTTACCATGGTTTCCTACAGATCTAGTTCACATCTGTGCGTATTGAGCTGTTGTGTTTTTTTGGAAAGGGTCAGGGACTTTTTTCCTGCAGCAGATTGCGTTTTATGTGTAATAGACTTCAGTGGAACTGCACCAAAAATGCAAGTGTTGCATTTTTTTGCGTTTTGCTATTTCTTTCCCCAAAAGGAAAGTATGACAATTTTGGGTTAGGGTCAGTGGTAATCAATAGATTAGAGTTAGCAGTAATATGTATTGTTAGGAGGTTAACTCTAAACGTAACTGCTAGCACTAACTCTAACCCTAACTCTAAGTAGTAGTTCGGGTTACAGTTAGGGTTAGAGAAAGAGTTAGGGTTAGAGTTAGGGTTAGAGAAAGAGTTAGGGTTAGAGGTAGGGTTAGAGTTAGGGTTAAAGTTAGGGTTAGAGGTAGGGTTAGAGAAAGAGTTAGAGAAACAGTAAGGGTTAAAGATAGAGTTAGAGTTAGAGAAAGAGTTAGGGTTAAAGTTAAGGTTAGAGTTAGGGTTAGAGTTAGGGTTAAAGTTAGGATTAAAGTTAGGGTTAATGTTAGGGTTAGGGTTAGAGAAAGAGTTAAAGAAAGAGTTAGAGTTAAAGTTAGGGTTAGAGAAAGAGTTAGGGTTAGAAATTGGGTTAATGCTAGGGTTAAAGTTAGGGTTAATGTTAGGGTTAGAGAAAGAGTTAGGGTTAGAAGTTGTGTAAAAGTTAGAGCTAAGGTTAGAGTTAGGGTTAAAGTTAGGGTTAGAGAAATAGAGAATGAGTTAGAGTTAAAGCTAGAGTTAGGGTTAGAGAAAGACTTAAGGTTAGAGAGTTAGGGTTAAAGTTAGGGTTAGAGTTAGGGTTAGAGAAAGAGTTAGAGAATGAGTTAGAGTTAAAGCTAGAGTTAAGGTTAGAGAAAGACTTAAGGTTAGAGAGTTAGGGTTAAAGTTAGGGTTAGAGTTAGGGTTAGAGAAAGAGTTAGAGAATGAGTTAGAGTTAAAGTTAGAGTTAAAGTTAGAGTTAGGGTTACTGAAAGAGTTAGGGTTAGAGAAAAGGTTAGGGTTAGAGGTAGTTTAAAAGTTAGAGTTAGGGTTAGAGTTAGGGTTAGAGAAAGAGTTAGGGTTAGAGAAAGAGTTAGGGTTAGAGTTAGGGTTAGAGAAAGAGTTAGGGTTAGAGTTAGGGTTAAAGTTAGGGTTAGAGTTAAGGTTAGAGAAAGAGTTAGGGTTAGGGTTAGCAGTCATTGTTAGGGTTAGCGGTGATTGCTAGGGTTAAGGTTAGTGGTAATTGTTAGAGCTAGCTTTTTAGCCCTAACAATGACTGCTAACCCTAATTATTACTTCTAACCTTAACTAAAAACTGCAAACAATAATAAGCAAAACACATAAAAAACACATTGCAAAGCACATTAGAAAAACGCATCAACTGCACCCTGCATAGCTGTGAACCAAGACTTAAAGGTTCATTGGGACTGCTTTACTAAAGGCAAATAAGCTGTTCACTTTACAAGGGAAGTTGCACTTTGCAAGGAAAATTTCCCCAGAGCTAGTGAATGGAATGAAGGTCTGCTGAGTTTTATCATCCAATCATGTACAAGCAGGGCTGCTGTTAAAAACCATGGGGCCCCATACAACCAACCTGCAAAGTGGCACCCCCCCCCCCCTCACAAAAGAAAAAAACATAGTTTGCTATGCTTCAGCTATGAATAAACACGGATCAGTACCAGTCACTCTTTGTGTTCATTCAGGAAAAGAAAGGGCAAATGTGACATTTACCAGACCCTTCCCCCTCTACATTCTGGAGGATACTATAGTCTGCTTGCAGCTGCCAGTAGGATGCAGAGGAGGGAAGTTGACAGCACTTTGGAGGTGGGTGCACACTGAGGGTCCTGTACAGAAGGGGGAAACGTATAGGCACAGGGAGAATGATGGGTGCGGTGGGGGGCAATTAGTGGAACCGATCCCCTGTATGGCTCTCTCTGCAGCAGCTGAAAGCCAGCGGGAGGTAGAGGAAAAGCAGCCAGCTTTCCAGCTGCTGCTGAGAGTGCTATACAGGGGATCAATTCCAGTAATTGCCCCCCACTGTGCCAATTACCCTCCCTGCCCATATCCGATTCACCCAGCTGCTTGGGCCCCCCTGCTGGCCTGAGCTCTGTACAGGAGGACTGGTAGGTATCCCCTTATCCACAGCCCTGTGTACAAGCAAAAATACAGTTGTTTTTTTTCTGTGCACGTGATTGGGTATTCTTTGCAAAGTGCAATTTTACAGCATATACTAAGCTCAGGAGAAAATTCCCTTGCACAGTGCAATTTCCCTTGCAAAGTCCGTAGCCTATTTGCCTTTAGTAAATCAACCCTGTTCAACGGGAAAGCTTTGTTCTACCTTCTTGGGAGAACTCTTTTGCTGCGGCGATTGGCTTGCTTGCTCCAGGCACGGGATAGGTATAGGAGCTTTTAATACTGCACAGTGGCAGTGTGCACTTTGGACAGCACTTTCTTAAAATCTGTATTGCTGCACTGACTAAAGAGTCCAGGTTTTTCCCACGCAAACATTCCTAGGGAGAGAACAGAAAATACAGCGGTGTAAAATATGTGTAAGGAAATCGATAAAACACATAAAACAAGCCTGGCTGTGTTATGAATTAAAAGCCTCCAGCTGCTAGTGAACTGTGTGCCGTATGATGCTGAGTGACTGGGAGGCATACATCATTATGTATTGACTTCAAGCTATATACCACACTGGTATTTATGAAGCAACACTGTTGTTGGTCGCGCTGCAGTAAAGATTTGAAATGCAGGTGTGTTGCCACCCAACCAACATTTGCTTGGTTCATGATAGTAAATGAACACCAACAACCATGATGACGTCATTGTGTATGCCATAGACCAGCCATATTCAAACCAACTAACTACAGATCTTCCAGAGGCTGCTAGGGGTTTCTTGAGCTGCGAATGATTGCCCTCTCATTTGGTGGTATCTGCATAGTTCCAGTTCCAAAGCAAAATTTTTGTTCGATGAATCCAATTTCCCAATCACAATAATAACGACTTTCAATGAATCCGAAATAAATTATAACAAAACAAATTACCCGAATTTGAAAATGAATTTGAATTCAAACAGGAATTCAAACAGGAATTTAAATTAAAAAAATAATTAGCAAAAATTCATTTGAATTCAAAATTGAAACATATTGCAATAAATGCAGTAAGGTATAAAAGTGAAAAAAAGATTCCTAGGCTGCTTTATAGAATAGAACAGAATAGAATAAAATAGCATAGAACAGAAAATTAAAAAATAGAATAGAACAGAATTAAACAGAATATAATAGACTAAACAGAAAATAATAGAATATAAAGGAAAAGAAAAGAATATAAAATAATAAAAGAGAATAGATTTAAACAGAATAGAAAATAAAAGAATAGAATACAATAGAATGGAATAGAATAGAAAAGAATACTATAGAAAAAAATAGAATGGAATAAAATAGAACGAGAAAAGCCATCTTCCGAAATTAAAATTTTTACATTTGAGTTTCAAATCTTTTTCAAAATAACGAATACATAGAACAAATCCAAACATACACAACGAATTACAAAAAGGAATTATCCTAACATAACGAATGTGATGAAAAAATTTATCTTAACGAACGAATCTGAAAAAACACAAATTTTTCTGTTGTGCACATCTTTAGTAAATTTGGTAAGTTCTTTGGGTATGTATGGATATCTGGTCATTGGTTCGTCTTAAGTCCTGTTTCTACCAAGATCACTGCAAGCCTGCAGTTTGTATTGGTTACATCCTGGTGCTCTGGTTTCCTCCAACAATCAAAAAATGTACAGGTTTAGTTAGCCTTCATGCCAACTGGTTTTCAGCTTAGTTTACACTTGTGGTTGGGGGAGTGGTAAAAATAAGTAGTTGAGCGGAAATTCTATCACTCCCCAAGCCTCCCTCCCTTAATGGGAAAAGTCAGTCAGACAGCAGTGTACACATGTCATGGCCATGATGCTTACATTGGTGGTCAGTGGGAAGAATATTCTTTTCATTGGTGGTCAATGGGAAGAATGTCTCTTACAATGGTGGTCAGTAGGAAGAATTTTCCATACTTTGGTGGTCAGTGGGAAGAATGTTCTTTACATTGGTGGCCACTGGGAAGAATGTCTATTACTTTGATGGTCAGTGAAAAGAATGTTCTTTAAATTGATGATCAGTGCGAAGAATATTCATTACATTGGTGGTCAGTATGAAGAATGCTCCATACATTGGTGGTCAGTGGGAAGAATGTCTATTACTTTGATGGCCAGTGGGAAGAATGCCCCTTACATTGATAATCAGTGCAAAGAATATTCCTTACATTGGTGGTCAGTGGGAAGAATGCCCCTTACATTGGTGGTCAGTGGGAAGAATGCCCCTTACATTGGTGGTCAGTTGGAAGAATTCTCTATACATTGGTGGTCAGTGGGAAGAATGCCCCTTACATTGATGATCAGTGTGAAGAATATTCATTACATTGGTGGTCAGTAGGAAGAATGCTCCATACATTGGTGGTCAGTGGGAAGAATGTCTATTACTTTGACGGTCAGTGGAAAGAATGCCCCTTACATTGATGGTCAGTACGAAGAATATTCCTTACATTGGTGGTCAGTGGGAAGAATGCTCCATACATTGGTGGTCAGTGGGAAGAATCCCCCTTACATTTATGATCAGTGTGAAGAATATTCATTACATTGGTGGTCAGTGGGAAGAATGTCTACTACTTTGACGGTCAGTGGGAAGAATGCCCCTTACATTGATGATCACTGCGAAGAATATTCCTACATTAGTGGTCAGTGGGAAGAATGTTTCTTACAATGGGGTCAGTAGGATGAATGCTCCTTACATTGGTGGTCAGTGGGAAGAATCCCCCCCTTAGGGCTCGTTTACACTTGTGGTTGGGAGGGCAGTAAAAACATGTGGTTGAGCCACATTTTATCACCCCACAACCACTCCTCCTTGGGCTGTAAAGCCAGTGAGCTGGGGTGTACACATACTGTGGCCGTAATGTTTTGTTTCACAGCCACTGCAAGAATTATTCCCCCTGTCACACTTGGCAGACAGTACCACCTGGCAAAAACTACCCATTCCCCTGAAGAGGGCTGCACTGCACCAGCTGCTTTGTAGTGGATAAAACAGATATTATATGACCTCCCCCCTGCCTTTCAAACATTCTCTGAAGAGTAATCTAAAATCCTCTTCAGAGAGCTAATACAAGTGTAAACTAACCCTACAGATACTGTAGCTAAAAAGATCAATAGTGTCAGCACTTACTTATCTGAGAGATAGAAATTGCTTCTTGCTCATGGAACCCCTAGCTACCACTGGAAGAACCCTAGCCAAGAAAGGCTACTTTAGTTGATAAGCAAGATTTGTCTATTTTTTTCCAATCGGGGAGGACAATATCTCTTGTGGTGCAGTGAGAGTCAGCAGGGGTCACCCTGGTGGGAAGTCAAATAAAATTGTTCTTTTCTTTTGTATTCAATTACAAAAGTAGCTAAAAATGTTCCAGCCTTTCTAGAGCTAATTTAAGGTGGTCCAGGTGAGATAACCCCTCCCCCCATAGCTAATATAATCCACTGAAATGGTA
This sequence comes from Staurois parvus, assembly GCF_062004578.1. Classification (NCBI taxonomy): domain Eukaryota; kingdom Metazoa; phylum Chordata; class Amphibia; order Anura; family Ranidae; genus Staurois; species Staurois parvus. The sequence continues at coordinate 8,180,616 of NW_028318228.1, read as the reverse complement.
GCGGCGGAAAATCTGGAAGGATGAGTATGGTGAAAGCTCAAATTTCTGGATGCCTACTCAGAGCCCCAGCAGGAAATGAAAGTGTTGGGCATCAAATTTGGCCCCGGTGACTATAGTCAAGGAAATTGGGAAAGTAAGGTGGAGGATGCTAGTGTTGCACCGACACCAATACAGGTATCAGTGCCGATACTAAGCATTTGCACATGTATTGGTACTTGTGCAAATGCACCGATACCTTGTCACCTGCACAGACAGAAGTCCAGCTTCTGTGTATCGAGGTGACAGGCTCCTCTTCAGGTGGTGCCCACTTTGTACTATTCTAATACAGCAGGGGAGGAGAGGGTGGGGGATGTGCACAGCTCCAGTGCAGCAGATGGACCGCCATCGTCATAGCAACCAATGACATCACATGTGCACCCTACCCAGCAGCATGCTTCTCCTCCCAGGCTTCCCAGCTCCCACCGCCTACATGCCGGGTTCTATGGAGAGAGTCTACAGGTATGGGGGGCTTTGATGGGGGAATCTAATATATGAGGGGCTCTGATGGGGGATGTGATGTAAGGGGGATCTGATGTAAGGGGGCTCTGATGGGAGATCTGATGTATAGGGAGCTCTGATGTAAGGAAGTCTTTGATGGGGGAATCTGATGTAAGGGGGGCTCTGATTAGGGAATCTGATGTATGAGGGCTCTGATGAGGGAATCTGATGTATGAGGGCTCTGATGAGGGAATCTGATGTATGAGGACTCTGATGAGGAAATCTGATGTATGGGGACTCTGATGAGGGAATCTGATGTATGAGGGCTCTGATGGGGGAATCTGATTTATGGAGGGCTCTGATGGGGGAATCTGATATAGGAGGGGCTTTGATGAGGGAATCTGATGTATGGGGGGCTGTGATGGGGGAATCTAATGTAAGAGGGGCTCTGATGGGGGAATCTAATGTATGGGGGCTCTGATGGGGGAATCTGATATAGGAGGGGCTTTGATGAGGGAATCTGATGTATGGGGGGCTCTGATGGGGGAATCTAATGTAAGAGGGGCTCTGTTGGAGGGGCTCTGATGGGGGAATCTAATGTATGGGGGCTCTGATGGGGGAATCTGAACAAGGAGGGGAGGTGGCAGAGTTACAGCAGATGTGCTGGTCCTCCCTGTGAGGGATATTGAGGAGCAGCTGGGTAGCGGGACCCCAAAACAGTACTGTCTGGTGCTAGGGAGAGCCCTGATCAGCCTAATAATGGAGGACATGGACAGGTGAGGAGGATCCACCGATATACATTGTACTGTGTGGAGGGGCTGTACTGAGAACTGGAGATCACTTCCCAGCAGATGTACAGAACTTTCTAGTTAGAGTTAGTAGGAGTCAAGTAGATCAGTGTAGGAGTCAGATAGGTCAGTGTAGGAGTCAGGTAGGTCAGTGTAGGAATCAGGTAGGTCTGTCAGTGTAGTAGTTAGGTAGGTCAGTGTAGGAATCCAGAAGGTCAGTTTCCCGCACTGCTCCTGAGTGAACCCAGGCTTGTCACAGTTACTATAGCCTGGTCTCCCAGAGGAGCGGTGCGGGAAGCCGCACTTGATTCTGACAGGAATCGCATGCATTCCTGTTCAAATCATATACGATTCTTTGCAGTGCAAGTTGAGCCCATTCATTTTGTATGGGCTCAAATCACACTGTACTGCACAAAAAATAGGTATCGGTAATTGGTATTGGCGAGTACTTGATAAAAAGTATAGGTACTCATACTTGGTGGCCTAGCAATGGTCAACCCAATTTTTTGGGTTTTTTTATGCCAGCTTCATGTGTATCTTGAAGGAATCTCTCTATGCAAGGATGTACAGTTGTTTTTTGTCAACTGTTATGGGGAAATAGGCTGAACCTGATCAAATGTAATGCAACTTGCCTGCCCAGGCGGGAGGATGGCCTAGCAATGGTCAACCCGATTTTTTTTTTCAGTCTTGGCAACATGTTAGCAGAGAGCCTGCTCTGATGGCTGGGTATTTCTCAACATTGGATTAAGCCTTTTCTGTGATGCTGGTTAGATGGCGTGCCAGTGAAAAGTCTGAGAATCATACATGTTGCCCTGTGTCTGAAAATACTTTGGCAGTGGCATGTGACAATGGAGGATATCAGGAGCATCCCCAGGAAGCTCCTGGAGAAGAGGATTTTGTGTTCTGCTTTCAGCATATCACTGGTCTTAAGGGACTGCCCGCGCTCCGTAATGAGGTAGGGGTTAAGTTTAATTTGGAGAGAATCTCTCTGAAGTGTAGAGATCAAGCCTGGATTGCTTTCCATGAAAGGCTCTATGTGAGAGGGAACCTGAGGTATCGCCCTGTGGATGATCAGGCTTGGACTAGAACACGTTGGTAGTCTATGGGCCACTTTTTGCTGCAGTGTCCCTTTAACATAGATGTGTAAAAAAGGGATGGGAGGGTTATAGGCATCCCCTTCCTTTATTGCATGGCGTCAGAAGTTACTTATCTTAGCAATACAAATTGCTCATTGCTCAAAGAAACCCCCTGTCAGGGATCTCCTCGATCCCCGCCGCGATGGTCCCGGCGCAGGCGCAGTGCACCGCCCTGTGCAGGGACACGGGCACTAGGTCCGGGCCGGCCGCGGCGTTCGAGTTCGCGCATGCGCAGTAGAAGCCGCGGCTGCCCGCTGGGCACCAATGGCAGCGCAGGGCGGGATATTTAAATGGCCCTGAGCTGTCATTCAGTGCCTTCTGGTCTTTCCTGCATCCTGTATCCTACGAACCTGTACCCTGTAAGTTTTTGACCCGGATTGTACCTGACCTTGCTGCTTTCTCCTATTCTGACCCTTGCTTTGCCTGACCTCTCTCCTGAATGCCCCCTATTGGATTTGACCTGCTGTTGCTGACCTGGCGTGTGACCCGACCATTCTATACCCGCTGCCTTGTACCTTGCCGTCCTCTCTGTTACCGACCCGGCCCGTCTGACCTTGCTCATTCATCCATCCATCCATCCCTTGCAGTGGGGTCTTCTGACCTCCTCATACCAGACTCTTCCCCGTGGGAGCCCTTGGCGCATACCACTACCACTGACGGACGCACCCAGTAGCCACGACCTGGTCTCGGGGGGCTCCAAGTCCATCCCCACCATCAGGGGCCCTGGTGAACAAGCACCCTGGGACTTAGACTCTGTGCGCTGGGGATGCCTATTCAGTGGAGTGCTAGTGGTACCGCCAGGCGGTCCCTTACACCCCCCCTCTGGAAGAACTTTAGCCAAGAAAGGCTACTTTAGTTGATATATAAGATTTTTCTATCTATATTGTAGCTCCGTTAGTACTGATAAGACTTATTCACTGAGCTCTTTAAACTGGTGAAAAAAAATCAGCACCAAATTAAAAATTAAAAAATAAAAAATGTTGTACAGGCTTTGTTTTTTAATGATAGCAGTACCACCATGCAGTATTTTGCTAAACTATGCACAAAAACTCATAAAACTTGCTTAAAATTTTGTTAAAATTGTTCATTTTTTTCTATTAAATTACAAGTAGCTCAAAAATGCTCCAGCATTTATAGAGCTAATTGATGGAAGTCCAGCTGAGATAACCCCTCCCCCACAACTGATCTAATCCACTTGATTAGTAGTAGTGAAAAATCTCTTTGAAATGAAAAACCTCCAGAATCTGTATTACCAAATGTGATAAAGTTATTCTTTTCTTCTGGGCAAATGATTCCCTTTGTACCTAAATAACATTCACATCACAACATTAGTTTATAATTATAAATACATTTTCTTAGCGTGCTGCGTGAGGAAGCGTAGTAGATACAATATATCAAAGATGTAATCATTACTAATTTTGGAACATTGCTCTGCAGTAGACCACAAACTAATAGACTGCTAACTCTGTGGGACAAATCTTTATTGCTTTTTCGGTACAACTATCTACTGATAGTAGATAAGGAAAATATCTGCTGAATCTTTATATTGGTTTCCTTCCTATAATCTACGCCTTTGACATCTTTTCAATGTTGCACATCAAATAGTAAAAACTTGCAAACTTAAAAAATAAATAAATGGGAAAAAAAACTACAAATATTGTGTGTTAGCGACTTTGAATGTCAGATGGTAAAAAAACTGCAGACTATGAAAAGGTCAATGTATGAAAACTAAAACATCTTGAGCAGTGTTAACAGACTGCAGAGCTATGTCTCCACTGCCCTTTCTAGTTACTTGTGCTGTATTGTAGAGTATCTCCATTCCCCGGGCTTGTATGAAGGCTTCTCTTCCCGATCGCACATTGGTCACATGTTTAAGGCAGCGCAGTAGGCCTCTTCGGATCGGGATGTAGGCACTGGAAGAATCACTGATGTGCCAATCTTGGTAGAAATGCAGCAAGCTACACACATAGCCTCTATTCACCGCTCTTCTGACATTGGACTCTAGAAAATAAAAAAATAAAAATATTAGAATGCTAATATTATTAAAGAAAGTTCAAGCAATGAATGAATGATATACTGTATAAGCAGGGGCAGACTGACAACTCATGGGGCCCCCGGGCAATAGGGGATCATGGGGCCCCTGTGTCCTCACCCACACCCAAAAAAGCCTATGAAAAAGGTACCAGGGGCATCTCATGGGGCCCCCTACTGACCCAGGGCCCTCAGGCAATGCCCGAGTTCCCAAATGGTCAGTCCGCCCCTGTGTATAAGGTAGGAAATTGAAATGCTAAAGAGAGTAGCTGGAAACAAGAGTCCTAGTAGTAAAGTCTCTCAATCAACATTAACTATTTTTAATCCTTATGCTGCTACCATTAGTAAATAGATTGGAAAGTATATTGTATTTTTTTGTTTAAAACTTTTTTTCACATTTCTTCAGTTGCTTTCTGTTTTCTGGCCTAGGCCAAAATGACGTCATACATCCCAGAAGTCTTTGTGGGCATTGTTTTTTTTTTTCTTTGGAGGATGGGTGGAGCGGCTTTCTCAGTTAAGAACACCCTCCTGCCTGCAAGCATGGGCTAAGGACAGATGGATTCCAGGAAGTCATTGCTACATGAATCATCTGCCTTTTCTTAAGATGGCTGCTGCTAAAAATGCTAGGGATTTGCTAGAGTTTTTCAAAGTGATATCTTAACAAAATAAAGCATGGAGGCATGGATGGATGGGTGAGTTTGCTTTGAATATTAAAAATGAATTAAAAAACACTTTGTTTGTGGTGCTCAGATACAGCTAAATTCTGCGTTAACAATTTATGCCCAGCTAAAGAAAACACTGGCTGTACCTACTAGTGTTAAGCTAACTGTGCCCGGGTTAGGTTGGGGTTAGCCAAAATATACTGAAGTTCAAGTGCTGAATTTGAACCCCATTGAAGTTGTTGGGAGCCAAATGTTAAAAATCAGTTCTGGTCATTTTCTAGGCTAATAGGCAAAGACTTGCCAAACAAATGGCATGAGGGGCTGGGCACTTCCCTGGGGAACATGTACCAAAGCAAAAATCGTTGAAAACTACATTTGGTGAGGAGCAGTGATTTTAAAGATGTTTAAAGTGAAACATTAAATGCTAAATTACTTTAAATAACATGCCTGGGGGTTCTATTAACCTGCCTGTAAAGTGGTATGTCTATATGATGTATACAACCTACTACAGCAAGTTTGACATTTAGAAAGAAAACAAGTTGAAATAGCTGATAAATGACAGCTCCCAAACAAATCAACCAGGAATTTCCTTTCATCTATACCAGACCCTTACCCTAGATGAGGGTCTGGTATTCTGTAGACGTTAACAGGGGACTCCATGCAAAAAAGACAGATTGAAGGAGAACCTGCTGATGCATCTGGACACTTTGTTCATTCACCCCAAATGACAGCTCCCAGTCTTGCAAGACAATGCAAACAAAGGGGCGTTGCTTTGCTATGAGTAAGGCCACAGCGGCCGAACCACGTAAGAATTGTTTTACTGAATGTACTAGTGTAGCCACTAAAGATTTTCAATGTTTAAGTCCACAGAGTTGCCAGCTTATTTATATTAATGTTAAACCTAGAGAGGCACTGCGCATCCCAGCCACGAGCACCGTTTTTCAGCCTTGGATAGCATCAACAGCAGTAGAAGTTGGGTATTGTATTCAGTGATTCTATGAATGTGGGCATATTTGGTCATTGATGTCACAGGGGAACAAGCAAAATTAGGAGAATAATCAGAAACTCATTCCTAGTGGGTAGAGCAAAAGTTAAAAAGCCACATTTTACCTAAACCAAAAAAAGTTAGTTTTTAAAATAAGTGGTGTTTCTATTCCTGTGTGCATGAACCCTTAAAGTCAACCTAACTTCTACCTGTAAGACGTTTAATTTACTAAACCATAATGCATCATAAACAATTGCTGTGATTATTTTTACATTAAAGATGGTTTTACTTTCATTTTTCTGTGCTGCTGATCTTCTCCAGCCCTTTCCAGTCGTTTGATGTACTCTCTCCAGCGTTGACTGCACATCATTGCTCTGAACACACTTTCTGATAGTGACAGAAGTGAACCATACATGCTCAAGGTATGTCAGCATGACTTGTGGTCTCCTCTAGGGGTGCATTTGACTGGCTTACCACTCAGGAAAGCACACTAAAGCACTTAGGAGACAGTTGTCACCCCTTAAAAGGAAGTGCCAGATCACAGACTAGGTTAAAGTGATATTGTCTTCACCAAACTGAAAAGCAGTTTCCTACAAAAGAAGAGGGGCTGAACTTATCTCTCTGGCAGCTTGGGGCACTTATATCCATTCGCCAACATGGAAGAAAAATATATTTGAAATATATTTTCTAAATATTCTTCCCAAATATATTGACATGTATTTGAAATACTTTTCAAATATTCAAAATATATTTCAATATATATATATATATATATATTTATATATACTGTATATTCTGCACGTTGAACTGCTTTTTTTATATATTACAAAATATATGAAAAAGTTTTTAAAAATATATTTTTTTTTCAGATATATTCTTCAGATTTTTTTTAACATATAAAAAAAGTAATTTTAACATATATTTTTACATATATGTGTAAATGGATTCCAAAAATGTAGATTAAATGTATTTGTAAAGAAATACAGTATATCTGAAAATTTATTTTTATAAATATTTTTCATATATTTTGTAATAAAAACGCATTTCAACATTCAACATACAGTATATATATATATATATATATATAATTGGAAATATATTGAATACGGCCAAAATTGTAGTATATCAAATATATGTCTATATTTGGGAAGAATATTTTGAAAATATATTTACAATATACTTTTATTCCGTGTGCTTGAAGCCTTACTACCACAATCAGAATCTTCCTCCCTATGTTACTACAGGAGATCAAAGGGGTCAAAGGATGGAGCCACAGTCTGCAGTAGGAGAACACAAGCATCTTATATTCTCAGACATCTCATACATAATGAAAATCAGAGACATATTAGCTACTACACCTCTTTGGGGATTTTTTTTGGTGGGTATGACATATGCCAGTGTTGTTCTAAAGCCTATATAAGATTTTAGTCATAAGGTTTAGATCTACTATCAGTTGACCACAAGTAGGAAATCAGAGAAGAAGTGCTTCTTTGGCTACTTCCAATCCTAACAAGTTGGACAATAGTAGACATGGTGTAGACATAAAATACAAGCAGTCTGAATGCAGATTTGTTTTATAGTTAAAGCTGGCTATACACTAGTAGATTTTGGAACAAACATTTGTACAAACATTCATACAAAAATGTATTTGATAATTCTCAGTACCAGGGGCGGACTGACCATTTGGAAACTTGGGCACTGCCGAGGGCCCGGGGTCAGTAGGGGGCCCCATGAGATGCCCCTGATACCTTTTTCATAGACTTTTTTGAGTTTGGACAAGGACACAGGGGCCCCACGATCCCCTATTGCCCGGGGGCCCCATGAGTTGTCAGTCCGCCCCTGCTCAGTACATTAGATGACTTGATGAATGTAGATTGAAAGTACAGTAAGTTCAAGTTGTTTGTAAGTCCAACAAAGATAAGCCCTTGCAGACAATGACTGTGAGCATTGATCAGTGTGTTTTGGTGGGGGGAGTCCACCAATCAGAACACAAAGGCACAGCGGAGGAGATCGCCACACCAACATTGCTTGTGTTGGTACGGCGATCTGTCATTTTACGTGTGTACCCAGCTTTACATGGTTGCATATGCAAACACATTTTCGCATCTTAGAAAGTTTGCAACTTGAATGTTGGTATGTAGGGAACTTACTGTACTTCATATTTCTGTTTGCTTTTAGCATTCACTTTTGGAATGAATGTAATTTTATAAACAAAAACCACACACTGTCAGAAATTTGATGTTTGAAAAAAAATTCCATCATGCTCTTTCTAATTTTCTTGTCAGTGCAGTCAAAAGTGAACAACAATTTGACTCCACTAACAATTAGAAAATCAAAAAAATGTCCTGGAGACTGAATATTTTGAACACAATTCTGCTAGTGTATGGCCAGCGTTACTTTCCACAAATAAGGTTGCTGTCTGTCAAGCAATTTCCCGTGTACACAAACAATTCACTAATTTATTGAGCTTTTTGCAGCTGACAACTGAATCTTCTCACTAATGACTTCATAATAAAGCGTTCATTGATGCAGATAATAATTTAGAACCTGCTGTCCAGTCATTCACAATTGTTTTAGCATATGTTTTTTAAAGATTTTCATTAAACCTAATTATAATGACAATATTAGTGGGATATGTAAAGGAAGGCAAGACCAAATCTGAGCAAATGAACACATTTACATAGATTTTTTATAAACTCTCATTATTAATCTATTAATTTACACTGATGGTTTGAATTCAATTTAGAGACAACAGAAGATTTCACACGTTGCCTCTGAAAACAGTTGTCACTCATATCTTCCATTATAGCCAGTTATTCCATAATTAATTACTTTGTGATTTTAAAATGGTGTTGTCCTGCTGAAAGCTAAGAATTATGGAAGACAGGCTTTTCAATCAATCTTACCTTTGAGATAGTGGTCACGGGATGTCTCCTACCTACTTCCAGAGCGGGTGAAGCAGAACAGTCTGAACTAAGGTGGACATATTTCTACATTGGGGTACAGACAGGGGCGGAATGACAACTTATGGGGCCCCCGGGCAATAGGGGATCATGGGGCCCCTGTGTCCTTGCCCAAACTAAAAAAAGCCTATGAAAAAGGTACCAGGGGCCCCCTACTGACCCCGGGCCCTCGGGCAGTGCCCGAGTTTCCAAATGGTCAGTCCGCCCCTGGGTACAAAACATAAGGTTTGCAGGCTAATGCTGGTTCCCCAGATAGTTTTCTACAGATCAACTGGTGCTGGATACAGTTGCTGTGCTTGGTTTGGATCCTGATTGAATCCTCAACAAGAATGATTTGCTTATTCATTTTTGAAAGGTTGGTCCCAATCAATGGATGGAAAACATCTCCCTACAAGTCCTACTATCTTTTTTTCCCATGTCTTCCCTTTCTTTTTTTAAAAGTGTGCTTCCACCTGCTCCTCAGGAAAATAGCCATAGGGCAGCGGGAACTACAGTGACATAGGCAAAAAGAAAAAAAAAAAAGGAATATATGTTTCTGAATTGTAAGGAAAAAACAAAGCCTACCATGCAATGGCAGAGGAAGTGTGATGGGCACAAAAATTGGGTGCAAACCCATGTCAGGTAACAGGAGATTGACAAAGCAGATGCTTTGCGGTAGATTGAGAAGAAGGGGGGGAGGGGAAAGAGGGGTCATGTGATAAAGAAAAACCGAGTAGCCGCACTTTAGCACCTGCCTATGTATGGTGTTGTTGAGCATGGCATAGCCAGACTACTAATAACTTGCAGATATTACACTCATATATACGTGTTCGCTGAAGAGAAGGCATGTTGTGTGCTTACTTGCTACAGACAAAGCAAGTCAGTGTGGTTTAACCATTTGCCCTCCAGAGGATTTACCCCCACTTCCTGACCAGGCCATTTTTTGTGCCACGGCGCTGCATTACTTTAACAATTGCGCGGTCATGCAACGTTGCACCCAAATTAAATTTATGTCCTTTTTTCCCACAAATAGAGCTTTCTTTTGGTGGTATTTGATCGCCTGTGCATTTTTTTATTTTCTGCACTATAAACAAAAAAAGACCAACAATTTTGAAAAAGCAAATATTTTGACTTTTTGCTATAAAAAATGTCATGTAAAAAAATGTAAAAAATCAAATTTCAAATTTAGGCCGAAATGTATTCTGCTCCATGTCTTTGCTAAAAAAAATCCCAATACGTGTAAATTAATTGGTTTACATGAAAGTTATAGTGTCTACAAATGGCAGTATATATACTGGAATTTTGGGTTTTTTATACTAGTAATGGCGGCGATCAGCGACTTATAGCGGGACTGCGGCGGGCATTCTAACACGGGGGGGAACTGACCAACTGCCATCCCCAGTGACACTAATACAGTAAACAGTGCTAATAAAAAGCACTGATACTGTACTAAATGCACTGGGCAGGAAGGGGTTAACATCTGGGGCGATCAAAGGGTTAACTGCGTGCTGTTTTACTATGTGCTGTGTTGTGTTTTACTAGGGAAAAATACTGCTTTGTATTGCTTTGCAGAGCAATACAAAGCAGCATGTCGGTGCTGACAGGGGAGAGATCTGTGTTGTTTATACACAGACCACTCCCCTTTCACTGTTCCTCGGTGATCGCCGAGTACCGGTCAGGAATCTCTGTCAACATCAACAGATGCTGCTGCCAATGGCAGCGCGGTTGCATCCCAACCATGCAAAGTCACATATATAGGTAATTTTGCACAGCCCTGCTTCCCTGTAACAGTAGTTCTGCTATAGGGCTGTCAGGATGTGTCTGTTGTACCATGTACTTGTGTTAAAAAGTATCCTGGTGAAATAACTGATGTTCCTGTCAGTCCCCCTGCCTTCCTATTTCAAACTCACCACTCTAGGCCTGGGAGCACACCTATCTCAGTGTGGTCAGTTTTTCGGCTGTGCTGTGAAAACATTCTGCCTGTCCTCCAATGGTAAGACTTGTGCTGACAAGTCCCCTTGCAAAGTTCTTCACTGGGAAGATCAGTGTGTCAGTGTTATGCAGCTGATAACAGGGATTTGGATTGAGACTGAGGACAAGGACTGAGATTTTTTCAGCCTCTGTAGCCCCCCTTCCCTACATCACTAGATGATTGCCTACATACAGTACAACTTAACTACTTGCCTGCCGCCAGCTTGCATTTTACTACCGGCAGGTGGTTCACGTACAGGTACAATTACCTACCTGTATGTCGGCAGTGGATACCCCTCCCTTCCCCCCTGCCCGCCTTTCTCCTGTTGTCCTTGAACACAGTGGAATTTTGTCAGCAGGTTTCAGTCAATGATTCTTGACTGAGATCTGCGGATCAGCTGCGTCCAATCAAAGCCCAGAGCCCTGTTTTGACAAAACACAGGGCCCTGTACAGAGTAAATTATCTGTTTGTTCCTCCTCCATGCAAAGCAGACAACAACAACAAAAATCAGCATATTCATAATCTGTGAAGCTATCAAAATTCACTTAGTCCTTAAAGTCCTTAATGGGGAGGTACAGCCAAATCTCTTTTTGGCTGTACTTCTCCTGTGTATCAGAGGAGTGCAGTTCGTTCTGCACTCCTGTGAACCATTTTCAGCCGACAGCGGGATGAAGCCCACTGTTGGCTGACATCACTCTGCTCGTCCAGGCTTGAGAGATCCAAACTTCTAAGTTTGGATCCATCCCACGGACCGACGCGGCATAGACCTAGGAAAGTATAAATGGGAAAAAAGTCCCTAGTTCTCTTTTAAAAAAGTCCCACAGAAACAATAGTAGTGCTCTTCAAACAAAAAATTATATACAGGCATACCTCGGTTTACGAACTTATTTTGTTCTGTGGGTCTTTTCGTATAGCGAAATCAAAATGCCGTTTCCCATAGAAATGCATTGAAAACCAATTAATTCATTCCAGAGGTCAGGAAAAAGTAAACGCTACTAAAATACAGCATGAGTTATTTTATCAAGTCCTGTGGTATTTTAGTAGTGACAACCATGTGTTCCCCACTGACAGCTGAATGTAAAAGAAAGACTTGCCGGCAATTAAAAAAATAATTTAAAAAACGGCATGGGGTCTCCACTCCCATCCATACCAAGCCCTTCGGGTCTGGTATGGATTTTGAGGGGAACTCCCACGCCTTTATCCGAGCATGTAGCCTGACAGGTCAGAAAAGGGAAGGGAACGAGCGCCCCCTCCTGAACTACACCAGGCCACATGCCCTCAACATGCGGGGGCATGTTGATAGGGACAAGGGCTTCTTCCCCACAACTTTGGCCGGTGGTGGTCACAAGGAGGTGGAGCCACACACGTGATATCACTGGGTGGCCCTGCCCCTTACACATTTAAGAACTGTCATGCCAGCTCAGAGGCAGATGGCCGGGAGCGATCATCAGGAGCGGAGCATTTTTTTTAAATTATTTTTTTGAGGTGGCGGCGGACATCTTGATTGACATTGGATCTACTGCGGGGGACATTATTTTAGTTTTTTCTTTTAATAAAGGACTTGTCAAAGACTGTGTCCTGTCTTTTCACACTACACTTTTTTGTTTTTGTGAATGAGTAGCGGGACCAGGGGCGGACTGACCATTTGGAAACTCGGGCACTGCTCGAGGGCCTGGGGTCAGTAGGGGTTTCATAGGTTTTTTTGAGTTTGGGCAAGGACACAGGGGCCCCATGATCCCCTATTGCCCGGGGGCCCCATGAGTTGTCAGTCCACCCCTGAGCGGGACCATGTACCACATACTCATTCACATGGGGGGGGGCTGGGATGTGGGGGCCCCCTTGTTAAATGGAGGCTTCCAGATTTCGATAAGCCCCCTGCCCACAGACCCCCACAACCATCGGCCAGGGTTGTGGGGAAGAGGCCCTTGTCTCCATCAACATGCCCCCCCATGTTGAGAGCATGTGACCTGGTATGGTTCAGGGGGGGCGCTCGCTCATCCTCTCCCCTTTCCAGACATGCCGGGCTGCATGCTCGGATAAGGGTTTGGTATGGATCTTAAGGAGGACCCCCACGCCATTATTTTTAAATTCTGGTGTGGGGGTTCCCCTCAAAACCCATGCCAAACCCAAAGGACTTGGTATGAATGGAAGGGGGACCCCACAATGTTGTTTTATTTGTTATGGTGCCAGTTTTTAAATGTAATTACCACTTTTTTTTTCTTTACTATAGCTCAGAGATTCAGCTCTCACTTTTCCCCCAGCTAAAGGAAAGAAAGTTTCCTTTTAGTTTATTTTCCCAAGTTAAAAGAAACAATGGTTCCTTTTAGTTTTTAAAAGAAACAATGTTTCCTTTTAATTTATTACAGGAAACAAAGTTTCTTTTAACTCCGGGGAAAGTGACAGCTAATTCTGTGAGCTATAGTGAAGAAAAAAAAAAGCCGGCAATTGCATTTAAAAATCAGCACCAACATACACTTTGCATTGCGCAAAAAAATTTGTAAAAAATTTGTAAACCGAGACATTATTTTTAATGGATTTTAATTCGTAAATAAAAAATTACGTTAACCGAGGCGTTCATAAACCGTATATCCCTTCTATTAAAACTTACCCTAAGAATAAGTAGACTAAAACTGGAAAGCACAAAATCTGGTGCGGCTCTGCATAGAAACCAATCTGCAAGCTGCAGCTAGAAGCTAATTGGCTACACAGTCGCACTGGATTTTGCACTCTCCAGTTTTAGTAAATCAACCCTGATGCATCCACTTCAGATGCCTCCTACAATCAAAAAACCTCAGCAATTAAATAGAAAAAACACATAGTGCTTACCGCTTCACACTATTTATTTATACACTAAAGGTCATACCTTACAACTGTCGTATGTCAAAGTTCAGGATGTATAAAAAGAAACTATGGCTTGCCTAGGTTCTATTAATTTAATTGACTATTTACTTTGTAATATCTCCATGGGAGGGGAGGACATGTTCTGTATTGTGTTCTGTCCATGTACATTGCATTCTAATACTCTCAGCCTCCTCCATATCTCCATTTTTTTTTTCATGCTGTGATCTGACTTCCTGTTAGAGGGTGTATACATTCGTTCTCAGTGGTCCCAATGAATGTAGAAATGTATCCACCTTCTCTTGAGATGGATTATGGTCTATGGGATTTGTAGTGTGCATAGAGCAGTGTGCGCTCATGACTGCAACTAACATACTGCTCTTTCAGCCTTATAAGAAGGCTGAAAAATACAGCAAGAAATGATTTACTGAAAAATGGATTACAGGGCCATTATGTGGTGGATGTGTATAGATTATTTTTGGAGGATAATGAGACTGTTTAGTGTTCCTTGCTCGGAGTTCAACTTGCTCATTTTGATCTTTCTCTGTTACAATCTGAAGAAGAAATGAAAATCATCCTGCTACCAAGTAGTGAGATTCTTACGGTAGGCATTCCCTTTTCATCTTTCACCTCTTCGCACTGAACATTTTGAAATCCGTGAATTTTTTTTTTCCTGTAAAGATACTTTTAAGCAATTTGTGGTGCTACTATAGTCACAGAACTCACTGGATGGAAAAGTGACAATTTCAGGTCATTTCATTTAAAATGTATGAAGCCCATTTGCAATTCTTGAGTTATTGTGGCAGCTTCCAATCTTATCACTTATTGTTGTTACTTATTTATAAGTTGACAGCATTCGCTGACATGTGGCACCGTGTGTGCGGGGGGAAAATGAGATCTGCATATTCACGTCGTTTTCTGTTAAAATATCCAAAAATAAATTATTGAGAGCAGAAGATGCAGAAAGTAGGCATAATCACAAAAATCCCACTTCCTTATGTGGAAAAACTTAGGGCAAGTACTAGGAGGGGGAAATAGCAATCCTGATACCGCTTGAAAAACTTTTCTTCCTAGTCAACATAAAAAGTTGGAGAAGTCACTTAGGCTTCTGTTTCGGAGAAACTTTACTCTTCATTGAGTAGCTGGGCAAGAAAAGGAACTACACAGACCGATCAGCCATAACATTATGACCACTGACAGGTGAAAAATATTGATTGTCTTGTTACAATTGCATCTGAAAGTGGGTGGGATATATTAGGCAGCAAGTGAACATGTTGTCCCTGACGTTGATGGGGCAAATGGTCCAGCGTAGGGATTTGAGTGATTTTGAGGAGGACCAAATCGTAATAGATGGGCAAATGGGTTAAATCAACTCCAAAAACTTCAGCTCTTGTGGGATGTTCCAGATCTGCAGTGGTAAGGACTGACCAACAGTGGTCCAAGTTAAAATGACTTTTTCATATGTTAAAAAAGTCTGACGAATATATTTTTTAAAAATATATATTTTAAAAAATATATATTTTTTAAATATATTCTTTAGATTTTTTTTAACAAATAAAAAGTAATTTTAACATTTTTACATATATTTGTAAATGCATTCCAAAAATGTAGATTTGTATTTTTAAAGACACACAGTATATTTGAAATGTATTTTTAAAAATATTTTTCACATATTTTGTAATAAACGCATTTCAACATACAGTATATATATATATATATATATATATATACAGTTGCAAGAAAAAGTATGTGAACCCCTTGGGATTACGTGGAGTTTTGCATGAATTGGGCATAAAATGTGCTCTGAACGTCATCTAAGTCACAACAATAGAAGAACACAGTCTGCTGAACATAATACTACACAAACATTAGATGTTGCCATGGTTTAATTGCACATAACATGTAAACATTCACAGTGCAGGGAGGAAAAAGTATGTGAGGCCCTAGCTTAATGACTTCTCCCAGAGCTAATTGGAGCCAGGAGTGAGCCAACCTTGACTCCAATCAGTGTGATGATATTGGATGTGTTGCTGACAGCTGCCCTGCCCTTAAAAAACACACACCTGTTTTGGGTTTACTGGTTTCAAGAAGCACTGTCTGATGTGAACCATGCCTCGCAGAAAAGAGCTCTCAGAAGACCTACCATCAAGAATTGTTGACTTGCATGAAGCTGGAAAGGGTTACAAAAGTATCTCCAAAAGCCTTGATGTTCATGTGTCCACGGTAAGACAGACTGTCTACAAATGGAGAAAGTTTTGCACTGTTGCTACTCTCCCTAGGCGTGGTCGTCCTGTAAAAATGACTGCAAGAGCACAGCGCAGAATGCTGCATGAGGTAAAGAAGAATCTCAGAGTGTCAGCTAAAGACCTACAGAAATCTCTGGCACATGCTAACATTTTTGTTGACACATCTACAATAAGGAAAACATTAAACAAGAATGGAGTACATGGGAGGACACCACGGAGGAAGCCATTGCTGTCCAAAAAGAATATTGTAGCACGTTTGAAGTTTGCAAAAAAGCACCTGGATGTTCCACAGCACTACTGGCAAAATATACTGTGGACAGATGAAACCAAGATTGAGTTGTTTGGGAAGAACACACAACACTATGTGTGGAGAAAAAAAGGCACAGCACACCAACATCAAAACCTCATCCCCACTGAAAACATGGCGGAGGGAGCATCATGGTTTGGGGCTGCTTTGCTGCCTCAGGGCCTGGATGGATTGTTGTCATTGATGGGAAAATGAATTCCAGAGTTTATCAAGACATTTTGCAGGAAAACGTACGACCATCTGTCCGCCAACTGAATCTCCGCAGGGGATGGGTGATGCAACAGGACAATGACCCAAAGCATACAAGTAATTCAACAAAACAATGGCTGCAACAGCACAGAATACGCCTTCTGGAGTGGCCCAGTCAGAGTCCTGACCTCAACCCGATTGAAATGCTGTGGCATGATCTTAAGAGAGCCATTCACACCAGACATCCCAAGAATATTGCTACACTGAAACAGTTTTGTGAAGAGGAGTGGTCCAAAATGACTCCAGATCGTTGTGCAGGTCTGATCTGCAACTACAGGAAACGTTTGGTTGAGGTTATTGCTGCCAAAGGAGGGTCAACCAGTTATTAGGTCCAAAGGTTCACATACTTTTTCCTCCCTGCACTGTGAATGTTTACATGTTATGTGCAATTAAACCATGGCAACATCTAATGTTTGTGTAGTATTATGTTCAGCAGACTGTGTTCTTCTATTGTTGTGACTTAGATGACGTTCAGAGCACATTTTATGCCCAATTCATGCAAAACTCCACGTAATCCCAAGGGGTTCACCACTTTTTCTTGCAACTGTATATGTATTATTTCAAATATATGTCAATATCTTTGGGAAGAATATTTTTAAAATATATTTCAAATATATTTTTCTTCCATATGGGAGTACATGGGGCAGCAGGCACATATCAGGAATACGAAATTATGGGGTAGCATATAATTTAACCATTATGCTGCCATGTCTGTGTGTTGTACAGACCTGACAGCTGGAGGTTTTACACAAACTCCCGGTGGCTGCTGCCACCAGGATTGTGTGTACATCTGAGAAGCTGACTTCTGGCTGTCAGATACAAGCAGTCCGGCACCTCCTCAGCCGCTGGATTACATGTACGCACCTTGCTCTCCTTCCCTTCTTGTTGGGTCCCCCTCTCAGTGTCCCTGGCCAAAGAATCCAATGCAGTGTGATCTGTACTGCTTTACATTTAGTGGAGCACAAGGTAGACATCTGGGGTCTTTTAGAGATCCTGTCATCAAAAAATCACCACATAGGGGACTTTTTGTTCCGTATGTGCTATAAAAAAGATGAGTAAAACAATTTTTTTAAATTGTCAAACAATTAAAGTTACATCCCAGCACAAAACATCCTCACCCCCCAAAAAAATTTTTTGAAGCCCCCCCACCCCCATTTATATGCAAGTAAAAATGTAAACGTACGTTTCAGGGGTGCCTACGCATGAAAACGTTGATTGCGGTACACAGGTTACCTATCGGCATGCACACCAGAGTGAGAGCAATTTTTTTAGCACCAGACTTCTTTCATAGCACTAAACTGATGACCTATAGGGTATTGAAATGTGTTGCCATTTCATAGGCACACGCAAATGTAAGGTTTGACGTGTTGGGTGTCTATTTACTCGGTGCAACCACATCTTTTATATTTTACCAACAAATTGGTAATTAATTACGTGTGTGCCCCAAAATTAACTTTAGTGTTTTTCTTTACAGAAATGTTATGTTTCCTAGACATTTGCGGTAATATTGTGTGATATGAACACTTGGAACTACCACTATTTTATTCTCTGCTTTCAGAAAATATATAATGTTTTGGAAGTTTGTGCAATCTTCAATTATTATCTAAAATTATTTTTTAAAACGTATGCACATAATGCAAAAACAGCTCTGGCAGTGAAAAGGTTAAAGAATGAAAATATTTCAAAGTGTACAATGCCTTTAACATTTTCATTTTTCACCCCTTTCAAGGCACATTTCACTTTGTCTCATGGGGATGGGGGATTTAATAAAACTGGAGAGTGCAAAATCTGGTGCAGCTCTGCATAGAAACCAATCAGCTTCCAGGTTTTATTGCAAAAGTCTAATTGAACAAGCTGAAATTGGAAGCTGATTGGCTACCATGCACAGCTGTACCAGATTCTGAGTGCATCAGTTTTAGTAAATCTCCCCCATAGAATTAAGAAAAGGTGGAATTACACCTTAAATTGCATATCTCATCCATATTTTATTCTGCAGAGGGGAAGAGATTACTAAAAGAGCCAAAGGACAACAGCACACTTAGCTGAGTTAACAGAAAAGCCGTATTCAATTGATCTGCTTACTTTTAAGTCGGGTGAAGGGCTTGTGAACCTGTCCAAGAGGGGTGAGGGGCAAAAATAAAAAGCAAATGTCTAATGATTTTATGGTATTGACTCCCCAAGTACTATGTTGTGTACGCTGAGGAAATCAGAGTTACATATGATGACTGAATATGTAAAAGTATCAAGAAATTATATTTAACATGTAATCACGTAAGCTATTATTGACAGTCTTTAGCCGATAAATATAGATGGGCAGTGATATGCTAATATTATTGCTGTTTTTATTCTCATTTGAAGCACTTGATCCAAATATTTAAAATTGCTATAAAAATGGAATCTGCTTTTTTTAGTTTTGAATATAGTGGGGGTTAGATTTACTAAAACTGGTGAACTCTGGTGCACTAAATCTGGTGCAGTTGTGCATGGTAACCAATCAGCTTCTAACTTTGGCTACAGCGCAGTTGTCCAGTTATGGGAGGGCATGATATGACATCCTCCCAGATTGTGCCCCCCCGCACGCTCCCAGCAGCGCGCACCCAGTGCTGTCACTGATTGCTGTGTCCTATGGACACAGCTGATCACATGACTAGGTAAAAGGCCAATCACAGCGGCTTTTTACCATGTGATCTACTGTGTCAAATGACACAGCAGATCACAAAGTAAATACAGTTGCTGGTTATCGGCAGCACTTTCCTCACAGCGTGAGGAACGTACTGCTGATAACTGTCAAATGTCACAGAGCAGATCTGCACTGATTATCAGAGCACTGATGATCAGTGCCCTGATCATGAATACCCAGCAGTGCCACCCATCAGTGCCCAGAACGGTCACCCAGCAGTGCCCATCAGTGCCGCCCATCAGTGCCCAGAACTGCCACCCAGCAGTGCCCATCAGTGCCGCCCATCAGTGCCCAGAACTGCCACCCAGCAGTGCCCAGCAGTGCCACCCATCAGTACCACCAGTCAGTCCCATCAGTCAGTGCCGCTTATCACTGCCCATCATTGCCCATCATTGCTGCATATCAGTGCAGTATCATCAATGCCTCCTCATCAGTGCCCACTAGTGCCGCCTCACCAGTGCAGCCTCATCAGTGCCGCCTCATCAGTGCCGCCTCATCAGTGCCGCCTCATCAGTGCAGCCTATCAGTGCTGCCCAGGGGTGGACTGACCATTTGGGCACTCGGGCACAGCCCGGGGTCAGTAGGGGGCCCCATGAGATGCCCCTGGCACGTTTCATCGGCTTTTTTGGGTGTGGTTTGAGTGTGGGCAAGGACACAGGGGCCCCATGATCCCCTATTGCCCGGGGGCCCCATGAGTTGTCAGTCCGCCCCTGATGCTGCCTATCAGTGACACCTCATCAGTGCCCATCAGTGCTTCCTAAAAGTGCAGCCTCATCAACAAACATCAGTGAAGGAGAAAAATTACCTGTTTGCTAAATTTTGTAATAGAAACAAAGAAAATCTTTTTCAAATGTTTTACTCTTCTTTTGTTTATAGTGCCAAAAATTAAAACCCCCAGTGGTGACTAAATATCAACAAAAGAAAGCTCCATTTGTGTGAAATAAAATGATAAAAATGTCATATAGGTACAATTGTCATTCAAAATGCGACAGCGCGGGAAGGTGAAAAATTCCCGGGCTGGAAGAGAATAAAAGTGCTCGGTAGGCAAGTGGTTAAGCTTTTGGCAATAAAACCTGGAAGCTGTCTGGAAAGTCACTTCCTTGTAGCATCCCCAAGATGCCAGGAACACAAACACTACCCCTATGTGCATCAAGGAAACACCTAAAATAAATCTGAATATACAGATCAATGTTATCAATGCTGGGGTATCATCACTGTAAATAATATAACCCAACTGACATCTTTTATGGCCAGTTCACAGAACAATTTCTGTGTTCCCAATGCATTTCTGTATGCCCGTTTTTCATACATTCTGGTGCATTTTTTTTATGTATTCTGGTGCATTTTCTCCCCTCTTTTCTTTCTTCATCTCAATTGAGGACATGTGTGTTCCGATGTGTTCTGGTGTGTTTTGCCTCCAGATTCAGACGAAATGTTCATTATTCTGAGATCTGGATGTATCTGAATTTCCAAAGTAGTAATGAATTTCAACAAATCCAAAATAGATTATAATGAAACAAATTATCTGAATTCAAATTACAAAATGAGTTTCTTATTGGAATTCAAAAATGAATGTGAATTTAAAAATTAATTTGAATATTAATTCAAATTTGGAATGCCAATATATTGCAATAAATACAGTAAGGTATAAAAATGAAATAAGATGATGATTCCCACTTAAGTTGCTTTATAGAATAGAAAAGGAAAGAATAGAATAGAATAAAAAAGAAAAGAATAGAATAGAAAAATAGAATAGATTAGAATATAGCTAACTTCCAAAATTTGAATTTCAAATAAATTTTTCGAATCGTTTTGAAAATAATGAATGTACAAAATGCATCCGAATGAAACAAATTCCAAAAATGAATAATTCTAACATAATGAATATGATGAAACAAAATTAACTTAAAGTGTTACTAAACCCAGGACCCTGCATTCACTATATCTGGTCTCCCCGGACCCTGCATTCACTATATCTGGTCTCCCCGGACCCTGCATTCACTATATCTGGTCTCCCCGGACCCTACATTCACTATATCTGGTCTCCCCGGACCCTGAATTGACTATATCTGGTCTCCCCGGACCCTGCATGCACTATATCTGGTCTCCCCGGACCCTGCATTCACTATATCTGGTCTCCCCGGACCCTGCATTCACTATATCTGGTCTCCCCGGACCCTGCATTCACTATATCCAGTCTCCCCGGACCCTGCATTCACTATATCCGGTCTCCCCGGACCCTGCATTCACTATATCTGGTCTCCCCGGACCCTGCATTCACTATATCTGGTCTCCCCGGACCCTGCATTCACTATATCTTGTCTCCCACAGTACACAGAACATGGAAATGCAATTATTTTAATAAATATAAACAGCTAAATACTTTTTCTCATCAGCAGTTAGAGCAGTCTTGTGACTTCTATCTGTGTCCAGCCCACCACTAGCTAAAGGAAGAGTTTTCTTTCTGCTCTAGGAGGATGCAAATCCCCTGACCTCTGTCTGGACAGTGCTGATTGGCCCTGTGCTGATCACATGCACTCTCCCAAGAAAAAAAAAAAAGCTCTCTTGCAATACACACCAAACTGAGCATGTGCATGCCTACGATTCAGTCTGAAGATAAGAGGTGGTCACTTGAAAAAGGGGAGGAACAGAGAAGACAGGATCAAATAGCCTTTTTACACAATGCGGGGGATTAACCCCTTAGATTCCAGTGAGTATAACAAGCATGCTTTACTGCATATACAGACTGATTTTACTGTTGTGGGTTCAGTAACACTTTATCGAAGGATTCTGAAACAAAACAAATTCATGTTAAACACTGTGCATGTTTTTTTGATCAACTACACAAAAAATGTTTTTTTGATGCAGAATACAAATGCACTGTACTGCAGCTGGTTTGAATCCGTATATCTGAATATGGTTCATCTTGATCTGAATGTTGGGTTAATACGAAAAATGTGTTTTTCTCAGCTGGAATACATTTTCTCCAACTTTACCACTGACTTAGTTTTTTATGCTATAGCTAGTTTATGTGTCTCCGTTTGAGCATCAATTTTAATATGTAATCAAGAAGAATCTTTTCTCACAATGAGCCTCATTTATGAAATAATCTTAGGATAGGATTTTCTCCACACTCTGTAAAACCCTGTAATGGCCAGTCACATGTTGGCTTTACAACATTGCAGAATAAGCAGTTAGCAGGGTGTGAACAAACAAGTTGGCCTCACTCCAATGACATCAGAATTCCAACAGCTATATTATTCCAGGACTAGACCCAGCTGAGTCAGGTTTGGTCTTGGTAGACACTTCTGTGATCTAGTCCTAGAATAATAAAGCATTGTTTTTGAATTTTTGAACTCAGTGTAGAGCTATTCACCCTGAGGTCATCACAGAGGACAAGGGGGCACTCTTTATGTCTGGAGGTAAAGAAATTTAATCTCCAAACACGGAAAGGTTTCTTCACAGTGAGAGCTGTGAAATGTGGAATAGACTCCCTCAAGAGTTGGTTCTGGCCAGCTCAGTGGATTGCTTTAAAAGAGGCCTGGATTCTTCCTTGGATACACAGAATATAACTGGATACTAACATTTATAGGTAAAGTTGATCCAGGGAATATCCAATTGCCTCTCGGGGGATCAGGAAGGAATTTTTTCCCTGCAGGAGCAAATTGGATCATGCTTTGCTGGGTTTTTTTGTCTTCCTCTGGATTAACTGTGAGTATAGGATTATAACTTTTTTTTTTTAATGGTTGAATTGGATGGACTTGTCTTTTTTCAGCCACACTAACTATGTAACTATGTTAAGACTGATGTTTTTGGAGTTCCAACAGCCAGCGCTGAAACCACAGAAATGTGAAGGTTGCGGTCTTTGAATTACAGTTTCCTTTGGTACCATGTAGTAGAGTGTTATGGGGAGGTTGGTTACACTGTTTTTCATTGCAGCCTTCCTCCTTGAGGTGCACCCTTGAATGACTTTGGGTGGGACTGTGTCCTGAACATCACTTGGTATATAGAGACCAGAGTGGTC
The DNA here is from genome assembly GCF_062004578.1 of Staurois parvus. NCBI lineage: Eukaryota > Metazoa > Chordata > Amphibia > Anura > Ranidae > Staurois > Staurois parvus. The sequence continues at coordinate 8,157,279 of NW_028318228.1, read as the reverse complement.
ACATGACCACTTCTGGTTTTTGAACACTAGAGGGAACCCTGCAAAGGACAATTGGACCACCATCTTGGGAAAGCTTGTGTCTAATATAAACACAGGATTCCGGTGAGATTTGATGGCCATTTTGTCTCAGACCTGGCACATAAATGCCATGTACTGCATCACAGAGGGGAGTCCTGCATGAGAAGAGGAGAGGACAGCCGCTATTATGTAACAAAAGAGTCAGTTCCACATGGCGGCCCCATGTAGGGAAACTTGCCTTTAGCAACCATGTTGGAACTGGCTTCTTCTGAAAAGAAGATTGTTCACTGACAAATTAAAGGATAAGTTCACCTGTGGGAACATGTTACATGTTCCACCCGTTTTAGAAGTCTCCCCATATTATCTGTCAAATTTGAAAACACCACAGCTGTGTGGGACTCCGCCCACATGGCCGCATCATTCATTCACTGACTTCTATGAATGAATGAACTGCAAGTCCCGACAGCCTTAGCAGCTGTCGGCTTGTAGTTTTCAATTAACTACCACAAAGCGCCATGGTAGTTCATTGAAGCTTCCTGTCAGAATATCTGCTTGGCCCTACATCCCGTACATCGCATACATCCCGTACATCCCGTACATCCCATACATCCTGTACATCCCCTACATCCCATACATCGTGTACATCCACTACATCCCATACATCCCCTATGTCCCCTACATCCCATACATCCCGTACATCCCATACATCCCATACAGCAAGCAGATATTCTGACAGGTCTGCAGGAGACCTGCATGGCAACAGAAATTTACTGACTGCTGGTGTAATGCTTTCCAGGCTCCTGCAGACAAATGCAGATTGTTTTACCTGCAAAAAATGTGCATTTATTATTTTTGTCTAAAAGGCGAACATATGCTTTAAGTTGAAGTAAAACCACTAAAATGCAATCTAGACCTGACTGGGCATTTTGAGGGTTATTTATGAGAGCTGGAGATTGCAAAATTTGGTGCTCTGCACACAAACCAATCAGGTTCCAGGTTTTATTGTCCAAGCTTAATTGAACAAGCTGAAGTTGGAAGCTGATTGGCTACCATGCAGAGCTGCACCAGATTCTGAGTGAACCAGTTTTAGTACATCTCCCCTCTGTGTCTGTAATGTGTTGGGATGAAGAGTGAGTGGGGCTGCTAGTGGACTGTGCAGAGAAGGAGCATACAAGGAAGGGTGATATGATGGAGTAAGGATCTTTGGTTTCCCAATAGTTGAAGCAGACCAACACTTAGGGCTGCTATGTTCTACTGATTTAGTGGAGTGTTGGCCCCTTGAAGAGCGCCTGAAGCAACTGGGAATAAAAAGACCTCTCAAGTTAGGAAGTTTCTCTTCTGATATTGAACTTTGTAATGCTGATCATATATATGGCCTGGGCTAAGCACCCTCCTATATTTGAACTTTTGAGAAAGCCCTTGAAGGATTCTGAGGCTTAGATGAACCTGTTTGAAGGGGATATGTAACTTTTACATATCCCATTCACTAGTGGGAGCCTGACCGCTACACAATGGGAGTAGACAACCATATGAGAAACAGTGACTTAAGCAATTCTCTCCAAAGAAACTTTTATCATTGAGGCTTATGGGTTGTTGGGTCCACAGGGTGACTGAATTTCTGTCCATTAAAGATCTTAGAAAAACCCAACACTGTAATGATTGGGAGCATATGATGTGCACCTTACCAGAACGATCCTGCTTCTGAAAACCAGGTTTTAAAGAGATTACAGGAGACTGGCAGGAGGCAGCAATCTTTTCCAGTTTTTGGCACCTTTCTCAAATCTACTTTTAGCCCTCATGCACACGGGACGTTTTGATAATGTTGGTAACGTTAGCTGTGTAAAGTCAAGTTAAAAATGGGAGTTTTTCAGTTTTTTTGTGTTTTTGCATTAGCGTTTAGCGGCATTTTCTGACGTTTGTATTTTTTAGCTTTTTGAGGTCAAAAAAAGTCCAAAAGCGCCTGTTTGTGGCATTTTGCTGCATTGTACTGCGCTTTGTTGCATTTTTCAGCGTTAGAGCATTTTTTAAGCTAAACAACTCCTCTAGAAACCCACTAGTCATGTTTTTTTTTCCAGCCAAAAAATGTTGATTACCGTCTATGTGTGCATGGACACATAGGATAACATACTAGCTGTAGAAAACATTTTCAAAAGTCAAAAACAGCCGCTGTAAAAACGTCAAGTGTGCATGAGGACTAAAGCATTGCATGCAGAAGATATGAGCAGCATTAGTGGAGAGACAGCATAAATGGATTTTTTTTTTTATTTGTAATGAAAGATAATCATCCATAGCATCAACTCACTAAGTTATAATATGTGTTTTTCCCATAACAATTGTTATTTTCAGCCATGTGACTGTTATTTTCATACCTCATTGGCTCTTGTTGCTGAACAGAATGGTCGTTATTGCAAATAACGATCAGCAAAGCTTAATAATTTGAGCCTTATGGGTGGGAAAATGTGCATTATACAAACATTTATATTCTCTTACTATTATTCCATAGTATATCTTTCTTACATTTTTAATTTTCTGCCATGTTTTCTATAGAGTACTGTAGAGGGAAAAAAAAGAATCATAAAAAATTTAGGAAAGGACGTTCAAAAGATCAGTTGCTGACAACGTCCCTTCATCATAGGAATCCATGCCAACAGTATATCACAAGCAGCTATTGCTGTAGCATATGTTCCTATGTGCGTTCATGTGTATTTATGTATGTATTAGCAGTAAGACTGTTTTCAAGCACTGTCTAAGTCAAGATAAGTGTTTTATTTTGCCATACATCAGGACTTTAAGTGCCATTGCGTTTAATTAATGCTGCACTTTCTCCATTCTTCAGCAGTAATGCTCATCTGTAGCCCCGCTCCCAGTGCTTTCTTCCACCATAGAAAAAGACAGACATATTCCCATCATGAATAAGAAGCAGCTGGCTGGGTAAGGAGGCTCAGCCATCCATTGTGGCTTTGTGACCTGTCATTTTTCTATGACTATAATATAGATATCGATTTTCCTTCTTCAGAATTTATACTGGACTCTACAAGAGTCAATAACTAGTGTGTATAAATTAAGACAACACAAGAGACACGCAGTGATGAGAAACAACTGATTGATGTATTACTGGGCCAAGAGCTTGACATCAGATCTGCAGGGCTCTGCAAATGATATCCTGTGTTCTCTTTCATGGGAACAGAAAGGAAAACTTAGGTCCAATTTGTATCTGTCATGATACGGTTAGAGGCTCCTTACTTAACCCTTACAGCCCAACTGGGGTGACATCTGGGATCTTCCATATCTGTCATAGTATATGATGATCAACTGTGTGTTCAAACATTGAAAGCAAAAACAGTGGCTGAATGGTTAGTGTGGATGATGTCTGGTTTAAAGTGTATATAAACCCCAAAACAAAAATACATTACCATTTCTTAGATGTAATGGCTGCATTAGTTTTCTTTTTAATGCTATTTTTCCAGTGTTAATAAACCCACACCAGAAAAATCAGTCTGTATATGCCGTAAAGCTCATTGTGGAGCCTAAGGGGTTAATCCTCTTCATTGTGTAAAAAGACCGTTTGATCCTTTCTTCTCTGTTCCTCCCCTTTTTCAAGCGACCACCTCTTATCTCCTGATAAGACAGGCTGAACCGTAGGCATTTGCACATGCTCAGTTTGGTGTGTATTGCTAGAGAGGGTTTTTTTTTTCTTGGGAGAGTGCATGTGATCAGCACAGGGCCAATCAGCACTGTCCAGACAGAGGTCAGGGGTGCTGCATCCTCCAAGAGCAAAAATAAAACACTGCCTTCAAACTTTAGCTAGTGCTGGGCTGGACACTGATAGAAGGCACATGACTGCTCTAACTTTTGATGAGAAAAGGTATTTAGCAGTTTCTTTTTACTAAAATAATTGCATTTCCATGTTCTGCGTACTGTGGGAGACCAGATATAGTGGATGCAGGGTCCGGAAAGACCAGATATAGTGGATGCAGGGTCCGGGGAGACCAGATATAGTGGATGCAGGGTTCGGGGAGACCAGATATAGTGGATGCAGGGTCCGGGGAGACCAGATATAGTGGATGCAGGGTCCGGGGAGACCAGATATAGTGGATGCAGGGTTCGGGGTTTAGTAACACTTTAACCACTTAAGGACCGCCTGCCCGCAATGTACTGTGGACGGACTTTTCATACTGACAAAGCGACGCACTAGTATATCACTGCTTGTCTCCAGGACAAACATGAGCACCACCCCACCCCTGTGATTGTACACAGTGGGAGTCTGTCAGCAAATCATTGGGCGGGAATCTGCTGATTGGCTGTGCCCAATCACAGCCCAAAGCCCTGTGTTGGCAATCAGCACAGGGTTTTGTACATAGGGAATGATCCCTCTGTTTCTTAGGAATAAGAAACAAGGAGGTCTGTTTGTAAAAACAGGACATAATACACACATTACACATTGTTAGGTACACATTCAACCACCTGATCGTCCTTGATGTTAACCCCTTCTCAGCCAGTGTCATTAGTACAGTGACAGTTTATATTATTATCATTGATCACTGTATTAGTGTCACTGGTGATGTCAGTGGCACTTAGTCAGTTCCCCCCCCAGCATCAGTTAGTGTCAGATTGCCCACCACAGTCCCATTATAAGTGTCTAATCATTACTATTTGTAGTATATATTAAGAAAATTCCAGTATATATGCCATAGCTTGTAGAGGCTTGTAGCGCAAACCAATCAATATGCACTTATTGAAATTTTTTTCTTACCAAAGACATGTCGCAGAATACATTTTGGCCAAAACTTATGAAGATTTTTTTTTTATTGGCAATGTTTTATAGCAGAAAGTAAAATATAGATTTTTTATTTTTTCGTTGATATCGTAAAAAAAACACAGTGATGATCAAATACCACTAAAAGAAAGCTCTATTCGTGTGAAAAAATTATATAAATTTTGATTGGGTACAGCATTGCATGACCATGACGAATAGCAAAAAATAGTCTGGTCATGAAGGGGGTAAAACCTTACGTAGCTAAAGCGGTTAATTTTCACCCGGTAATCCTACCAATAAGGCCTCGTTTATACATCTGGTTGAGTGAGGCTAAGAACAGCTGCATTTCTACTATCTGCCCAACAGCGCCCCCCAAGCTGCAAAGGCACAATGAAGTATTGTGCAAGATGCAAAGCCATAAGTGCAAAGATCTGAGACCTTTTATCTGGAACTAACGTGGCTTCACTAAAGAGCATTTTGCTTTTTATTCTGTTTATTGAATGAGCACAATGAAAAATAGAGATTCAAAGGTATAAAATTAGGCACCTGTTTAAAAAAAGGGTTTAAACCCCAACTGAAATCACAAAAGGATATATAGTACTAACAACCCCAGTTATTTCAATCAGCATTTTTCTGTGTTAGATATGACAGTGCAACAAGCACTAGAGTTTATCATCCTGCTCAATGTACCCCATAATCTCATAGGCACACCCACTTTATCGGCACTGCAAGCCTACGTAAAGACCCTTGTGATAAGACTTGTGGGCGCCACTCACCTCTGCCATCATTGTCAGCCATACATTGCCACCCTCCTGTGATTGATAAGTCAGAGCAGCCTTTCCCAAACTTTTTAAAAAGGAGGAACCCTTGAAATAAATTTCAGGTGTCATAAAATTTGCTAGCCTATTATTAGCATATTACCAACCAATGGTATGTACTATAAATGACCGGGTCAGCAGAAAGATTGCTCTTTACATTTGTGGTCAGTGGGAAGAATCTTCTGCTTATAGATAGCTAAAAGATCGTCAGTATCAGTGGTTACTTACCGAAAAGGGAGAAATTGCTCATTGATTGAGGATCCCCTAGAAAGCTGTGGCAACATCTATCAATCTATTAACCCAAGAACAGTTGAGATAAGCTTTGTCAGAGACTCTGACACACAGGCGGACTGACCATTTGGAAACTCGGGCACTGCCCGAGGGCCCAGGGTCAGTAAGGGGCCCCATGAGATGCCCCTGGTACCTTTTTCATAGGCTTTTTTGAGTTTGGGCAAGGACACAGGGGCCCCATGATCCCCTATTGTCTGGGGGCCCCATGAGTTGTCAGTCCGCCTCTGCTCTGACATAAAGATACCAACAGACTCTGCACTCTTAAAGAGCAGAGTGTTGATGTAAAAATGGCAGGATGCTCAACTCTACTAAGAAAAAAAGTATTTTAAGGTATTTTCAAGTGAATTAGTGATAACATGAGGTCAGGTTTTTATTGTTGTCTATGTCCCCGCTGGTTAGATTTGCAATTGTCAGTGGTGTCGCTATGGGGGTGTGGACTGCACCCAGGTTACACCCCCAGAGGGGTGACACCTGTTCAGTGTCTGCTCTGGCCCAGGGAAGGTCACGATCCATGGCTGGGATGAGTCGCCATGTTTCCAGAGTCCAACCTTTATTCATCCCCATAGGAGGAGCCAGAAAGATGGCAGCACCCATGAAGTGGGGACAGGAGAAGGAGACTCTGAGTCAGAGTGTATGTGGAGAGGATGGGATGAAGATTTCCACTGCTTGTGTGCTAGAGATCAAAAAGTAGACCAGAGAGGGAGAGAGAGAGAGAGACAGCAGGTCAGTGTGTCTGCTGTGTACTTTATCCTCTATCCCCTGTCCCACCCCCCTCTGTCATCACTGAGACACGGGGCATTCCAAACCTCCTCAACTGCACCCCTACATACTGACATGGCACATTCCATCCATCACCCCCCCCCCCCTACATAGTGACATGGTACAATCCATTCATACACTGTACATACTGACATGGTACATTCCATCCATCACTCCTCTACATAGTGACATGGTACAATCCATTCATAGCCCCATACATGCTGCCATGGTAAATTCCATCAACCTCCCACATACTGACATGGTACATTCTATCCATCACACCCCACATACTAACGTGATACAATCCATTCATCACCCCCTTACATACTGACATGATACATTCCATCCATTACCCCCCCCCCCTTTACATAGTGACATGGTACAATCCACTCATAGCCCCTTACATACTTACATTGTACATTCCATCCATCACCCCCCTACATAGTGACATGGTACAATACATCTATAGCCCCTTACATACTGACATGGTACATTCCATCAACCTCCAACACACTGAAATGGTACATTCTATCCATCACACCCCACATACTAACATGGTACAATCCATTCATCACCCCCATACATGCTGACATGGAATATTTCTTCAAACCCCGCCCCCCCCATACTAACATAGCACATTTAATTCATAACCCCTAACCCTAACCCCCCCCCCCCTCACACACACCCACATACTAACACTGTACATTCCATTCTGGGGTCGGGGGGGCACACCATATTTTACCACACCAGGTGGCATCAACCCTAGTGACACACTGACAATCTTTATTGTCCTGGTGACTAAGAATTAGCTTTTTTCTGTTCAAACCTATAGGGAAGCTGTCAATTCAGGCCGAATCAGATGTGGCCAAGGCATTGCCGGCCCCGCCGTAGCTCATGCACAAAGGAGCAGGAAGTCTCATAACATCATCCACCTAATTTGGTCACGTGGCATTACCCGCCATCTTCCCCCTGCACCTCCCAAATGGGGGTGCAGAGTACAGATCGGATGGGGGAACCAAAACTGGGATCAGGAACAGGGGTATCAGGCACAAGGCAGAAAGGTACAGGGTACAAGATAGGAGCAAGATTATGATCAATGGTAAACAGAATCTGGCAGCAGCAAAACACTAGGAGGCACTAGTAGGAGAGGACCTACAGTATATCCCAGGGGCGGACTGACCATTTGGAAACTCGGGCACCGCCCAAGGGCCCAGGGTCAGTAGGGGGCCCCATGAGATGCCCCTGGTACCTTTTTCATAGGCTTTTTTGAGTTTGGGCAAGGACACAGGGGCCCCATGTACCCCTATTGCCCGGGGACCCCATGAGTTGTCAGTCCGCCCCTGTATATCCCCTCCTAGCAGTCAGCATCAGGTAGAAACTGATTACTGGAGTCTGATGGCTGCTGGGAGACACCTGCTGGTGGACCCTGGAACTACAACCTTCAGTTACGGGAAGAACAGTGCCACCAGCAGTTAATCCAGGTCCCGATACTCTTTTCTGTAGGTATCAGCAACGTTTGACTTTGAGAGAAAATAGCCTAATAATAATGATTTTTTTATAGCATTTGCGAAGAAGAAATTCAGATGCAGGATGAATAGCTCTCCTATTTTTTTTTTAATACACCCTTTGTGTTTCTTAAAAAACTTTAGGCTACAAAAGGGTCAGAGGTATAAAGCTTCCAAGCACTATGGAATATATTGTTGCTGTGAAAAGTAACAGAATAAAAAAGGTTAACTACATTGTTTTCACTTAGATGGTGTTAGAGCAGCAATGGGCAAACTACGGCCCGGCGGACCTTTTAATCCGGCCCGCGGAGCGTGATACAAAAAAAAAACAGCCAGGGCAGCGCGCTCAAATGCAATGATTGGCCAGTCTCGCTGCCACTCACATCCTGATAGCCAGTGATTGGCTGTCAGGATGTGTGTAGGCGGGGCAGCGTGATGAACGTGAGGGGAGCTAGGCTCCTCTCACAGTCCGCCCTGAAGACCAGAACGGCGCGGGAACACGGCGAGAAGAACGCGCGGAGCAAAGGTAAGTAAATTGACACAGGGGGGACTTGGCTTACTACTTGCTACTTACTTACTACTACTATATGAGGGATGAATTAATATGGGGGATGAATTAATATGGGGAATGAATTACTATAGGGGGGATGAATTACTATAGGGGGGGTGAATTACTATATGGGGGATGAATTACTATGGGGGATGAATTACTATATGGGGGATGAATTACTATATGGGGGATGAATTAATATGGGGAATGAATTACTATAGGGGGGATGAATTACTATATGGGGGATGAATTACTATGGGGGATGAATTACTATATGGGGGATGAATTACTATATGGGGGATGAATTACTATGGGGGATGAATTACTATATGGGGGATGAATTACTATATGGGGGATTAATTACTATGCTTACTATGGGGGAATATTACTATACTTACTATGGATGGCATGGTAGTGGCTGGGCCGGCCAGCAGCTAGTCCGGCCCCCGGGTCCAATATATGAACCCATTGCGGCCCTCAAGTCAAAAAGTTTGCCCACCCCTGTGTTAGAGCATAGAACAGAAAAAAAAACAGGGGACATAAAGTGTAGGTGACCCATCCTGTCTGATACTCTGAACCTGATAAACAATTAACCCATCATGTGCTGCAGAATAAACTTTTGCCTTTGTCACACAAAAATATAAACAGCATATAATCCATTAATTGTGGAGTAGACAGCAGAAAAACAAGGGCTAAATATAGTAAGCGCAGCTAGTCATAATGTGTTTTACTGACGCGCTATTATTCTTCATAAAATCCCATTACAATTATTTACGTGCTAAATGCGAAGAGCTTTGTTAACAGTTTATAGGAGGGAACGCATGGGAAGTGTGGTTCTTCCATTGGAACGAGCGTTACACCACAAATGTGCTTGTACTAAATCCATTCTTCTTTTAAAATAAACAAAACTGACTGCGATGAAAAGCCTTAGAGGGCGATTTAAGCTAATTTTCTTAAAGCCGTGCAAGCTGTTAGCTCTGAAAATCACAGAAAATATGGGGCAAAAAAATGGAATGAAATTAGATTAAAATAACAGACCAATAAACAAATTATTCTACTGAAATACAGAGCCGGGGAAAAAAACAACTTTATATCTAAAATAACAGCATCACCATGTGGTAAAATGAGGAAATAACCAATGTCATTTCACGAGTGGAAAAGGGTTTTGGGATTATTAGATTGGCAGATGTCGCAGGATTTGCATTTGTCCATCAAAGAGCAGGCCAGTCCATTTTAAGTGCCAGTTGTAGAAGTTCCTTTCCCAGCATTGGATGGGAAATGGAAAGAGGACCATATTGCGTGCATGGATGATGGAGTCCTTTATTATTGGGTGATCCCATTTTGGCATTAACTGATTTAGTTGATTAATATCATGAATACAGAATAGAAATTAGTATGCCCTACTGCAGACAGCATTTTGTTCACTATAAATGCATAGTTTCCTTTAGAGCAGGGGTCTCCTAATGTTTCAGCACGAGGGCCGCATCGTATGTTTTACAAATAATCACGGGCTGGAAAACAAATTGTCATCAAGATCCCCCTTATATTTGGTTCCCTATTAGAGTCACCATCAGAGTTCCTCCTTGCATCAAAGTCCCTCCTTACATCAGAGCCACTCTTTCCTCAGAGCCCCCCTATTACATCGGAGTCTCTCCTTACATTAGGATCCCCATCAGAACCACCCTTACATTAGAGTCTGCCTTAGAAGCCCCTCCTTACATCCAAAGCGGGAGACCAAAGGCATCCTCTACGGACCTTAAAGTGGAACTTCACTCTCTTAATCAACACTGACTATTTTTAATCTTTATGCTGCTAGCATTAGTAAACGGACAGGAAAGTATATTGAAGTTATTTGTTTTAAATCTTTTTTTTACATTTGTTATGTTACTCCTGGTTTACAGGCCTAGGCAAGCGTTGTCATGGGGAGGAGGGGTTTTCTCAGCTAAGTGTATAACCTCCTGCCTGCACGCCTGATCTAAGGGCAGATAGATTCCAGGAGGTAAATGCTACATGAATCATCTGCCCCTACTCAAGATGGCCATGGTTAGAAATGTGCAGGGGTGTCAAACTGGCGGCCAGCTGTTGCGAAACTACAAGTCCCATTATGACTATATCTTTGGGAGTCAAGCTTGCAACTGTCAATCTTGCAATGCCTCATGTGACTTGTGGTTTGGCAACAGCGGGGGGCCACCAGTTTGACACGTGTGCTAGGGGATGTTTTTCAAAGTGATTCATCTGCCCCTACCCAAGATGGCCATGGCTAGAAATGCGCAGGGGTGTCAAACTGGCGGCCAGCTGTTGCGAAACTACAAGTCCCATTATGACTATGTCTTTGGAAGTCATCTTGCAATGCCTCATGGGACTTGTAGTTTGGCAACAGTTGAAGGGCCGCCAGTTTGACACCCCATGTGCTAGGGGAAGTTTTTCAGAGTGATTTCTCAGCAAAATAAAGCTCTGAGACATGGATGGATGGATGAGTTTGATTATTAAAAATGCATTAAATATCATTTTTGGTTTGTATTGGTAAGCTGCTGTTTAGAAGTGCTTTAATCTTCAATCAGTGCACATTGAGAATATGCCACCGGCCCTAGCCGCAGGCCAGATAAAATCATGTAGTGGACTGGATGTGGTCCATGGGCCATAGTTTGCAGACCCCTGCCTCAGAACAGTGGTAGTCAACTTTCTTGATATGGGGGAAACTCAAGTGTGGTCCTCAACATCACTAGTCAATGAAGTACTACAGAAGGCTGTCAGAGGCTGCAGACATGCAATGAGAGAAAGTCAAACACTATCGGTATACTACAATAGAAGAATAGAGACTATAGGCATGAAAGAGAGATGGTGTAAGATTATGAGCATACTACAAGAGGAGGTTAGCACCTGCAGGCATGCAACAAGAGATGGTTAAAGACTACAGATATATTGCAAGAGGTCTAAAGACATGCACCAGAAGATGGCCAAAGATTATGGGTATACTGCTAGAGATTGTTAGAGACTGCAGACGTAACAGGAGATGGTCAAATACAGAACCCTACATATTTTTTTCCTTAGGAAGGGTTCAGCTCTCTCAAATTCTAAGAGCTTTAGTAGGTCTCATTCATAAATCATAAACGGTATACAGATACATGCTTGTAGCAGTGGACAGCCCTGGCAGCCTGTCATTTAGGTGCATAGGTTCAGTGGCTGCAGACGATTCGACCACCTGGGATCCTGGCCGCAGGCATTGGCACCATGGCCATTTAGGCTAGGTTCACATATGTGAAAAATGCTAGGTTCACATGTGAAAAATGCGGACCCACACTGAAAAATGCAGACCCGTGGGCAGGTGTCATTAATTCTAATGGCACGCCGCCCGCATTGGAAATCACAACCGCACTGGGAACCGAGGTTCCCGTGCGGGCTGCAGTTTCCAAAGAAGTACAAGGACTTCTTTCCTGCGTGTTCAGGGGCACGGGAGTCCATTCAAATGAATGGGCTCTCATGCCCACGCACTATGCGGCCCGCAGGAACGCACATATGTGAACCAGGGCTTAGGATGTATGAATGAGGCCTAAGGGCCAGTTCACACTACATGCATTTCAG